>NC_064810.1:16741212-16760985 GCF_023721935.1 Panthera uncia
AAAGAAAGAAAGAAAGAAAGAAAGAAAGAAAGAAAGAAAGAAAGAAAAAGGAAGGAAGGAAAGAAGAAAGAAAGAAAGAAAGAAAGAAAGAAAGAAAGAAAGAAAAATGTGCTCAACCTGGCACAGACCACAGACCCACAGACCAGATTTCCTGGGACAAGAACAAACCGAAATCCACAGAAGAGAATCTTGACCAAACATGTAAACTGTTCCCTTTACCAAACCCTATGGCATTACAGTAAGAAACAATAGCACTACATGAAAAAATTCTTTAGCCTTTATATATGTGTTGATCTACCTATCTTGAGTTGGTTTCGTTATTTGCTTGTTTTTTTAATAGAATAGGGGGTCAATCTTTCTCAGATGTGCTTAGTCACAGTCATAAACTCCCCTTTGATGGGCACCTGGGTGGCTCTGTTGGTTGAGCATCTGACTTTGCCTCCAGTCACGATCTTATTTTTCCTGAGTTCAAGCCCCACATAGGGCTTGCTATTGTGAGCTCAGTGCTAACTTCTGATCCTCTATCCCACTCTCTCTCTGCCCCTCCCCCCCACCTCCCACCCCCATTCATGTTCTCATTCTCAATCTCTCTCTCTCTGCCTTTAAAAAAAAAAAAAGCTCTCCTTTGATTTCCAAAGTTAAGAAATACATGCCCCTATGCAAAGAAATTGTATGAGGGCATGAAGGAACTAAGCAAGTCTTACCAAATATCTACATTTCCATTTTTCATGCCTATAGGGGGCAAAACCAGGTGGTAGAATTTACTCCTTACAGGGTTTTTCCTGAAGCTTAATTCAGCCTTGGAGTATTAATTTTATTCACACACCTTTGGAACCGCTGGCATTCATTTGCCATGTGTCAGTACAAAGGGCAGTCCCATGAACTGACAGAAGCTAACTGGACAGAAGTTAAATAAGCAGAAGTTAACTGGTATGCATGTGGCTTTTTCTAAACTTCCCTAACAAAGAATCAAACTGATCAGTGATGCCTACAGTATGAACACAGGATATATTCAATAAATTTACTTTTTATGAAACATAATATAGAGTTGAGAAGCATACTAGGGAATTTCAACATAACTTCCAGATGGAGAAAGTATATTCAAATTCAGTCTTTAATGAATTCAGTCTCTAATTCTAATTGATATATCTGAAGTACCTCCATATAGTACATTTGTTTGTATCCGTCATATTCTTTGTGTGTGTATGACAATAGTTAACAAGTATTAGAAAGAAACCACAGGCCCAGGCCAAAATGGCATCACTTAAGGGAAGTCACCAAACCCAGGCTTAATACCTAATTTAATGGCCGTTTCAACTTGCCCCAGAAAGGTAGTCTTAACCAGTCAGTCAGGAAGTTTCTTATCAGCATTAGTGAGGTAATCTGTCCCAAGGGCCTTCTCCATTCCCCAAAGGAAGATGAGGTAATCTTCATAATGAGACCCCCTGCCCTTCCCAGTAAGGGAAGATGATCACGCCTTAAGCAATTCTTTTTTTTTGCTCATAACTCTCTTACTCAACCCTTCTTCCTATATAACCTACAAAACCTTCCATTTTTTAGCCTCTGGAGCTCTCCTCTGCTTTTAAGATGAGATACTGCCTGATTCATAAATTGTTTAACAAAGCCAATTAGATCTTCATATTTGCTCAGTTGAGTTTTGTTTTTAACACGAGTGTCTAATTTTAACTGAAAATGCATAAGATAATATTTTCCTTACATTTTGTTCTCACACACTGATATTGAATGCCTTGAAAATATTAATGCGCCTTGCATTGGCATTATATTCAGTAATTTGAGTGAATTGATGATTTGTGTTTATTGATGGATTCATTAACCCCTTTCATTCTAAAAAAAAAAAAATAGAAAGAAAAGAAAAAAGAAAAAGTAAAGAAAGAAAGAAAGAAAGAAATGAATTAAAGCAGTTTTCATGTACATTTTCCATTCTATGGCATTGTTTTCAGATAGGGCTTATTAGAGTCGAAAGATGAATCAGTGCTATTTATTTTGCTAACTTAGAATATTACTCAATGGTTATCCTGCTATTCTTTCTCACCTTCAATTTTAAAGAAATCCCAAAAGGCAAAAATGACCGTTGAACAGCTCATGGCGTGCGAGTCTATGGAAACAATAGTTAATTTAGTCACTTATTCCATTTCGATTGCTGAGATACCAAAACTAACAGCAACAAAAAACTTAAAGTACCAGAAAGTAACCTATTAGACTAGCAACTTTACATTTCATGAATGTCAGAATATGGAGGAAGAAAGAAAAATAAATTAATTGAAGTATTATCTCGTATTCTAATCATCATATCTTCAGTGTTAGGGAACTTGGAGAGACTTTTTATTTATACCAACTTACTATTTTTTTGTTGTTTCACTCTGTTAATATTTTATTCTTAACTCCCGGTATTATTGAAGTTACATATGCGTTAATCATAACTTTCTAAAGAATTATCCTGAAAATCTTTTAATTGACATAATTTTTAGACTTGAAGTTCATTTGACTGCTTATTTGCTGTAAATCTATAAATATCTCCAGTTATTCATAATACATCTTAAATTCTTACTGCTGTTATGTTTTTTATCCGTAGAGACACCAAAATATTGTAATTATCTGGATTGTCTGACCATGAGTTTCCATTCACTTATTAATCTACTCTGTATCAACTGGGAATCTGTACTTTCAAGCAGGAGATAATGACTGATAAGACCTAGGGGGTACTTCCTTGGGGGTAGTTACTTAAGCTCTGCATGTGGGAATACAGAACAAAAGAACACTGAAAACTGTAAGAGTAGGCTCTAGATTTAAAAATGGGACAAAGACTTTAAGAGACATCTCACCAAAGAAGATATGTAAGCAAGTAAGCATATGAAAAGAGGCTCCACATCGTATGTCGTCGGGGAATTGTAAATTAAAGCAACAGTAAGGTCCTACTATACGTCCGTTAGAAGAGCCAAAATCCTGATCGCTGACATGACACCAAACGCTGGAGAGAATGTAGAGCAACAGGAACTTTTGTTCATGGCAGGTGGGAACGCGAAATGGAATAGCTACTCCGGAGGCTGGCAGTTTTGTGTAAAACTAAACATATTCTCACCATATGATCCAATTGCACCTGCTTGATGTTTACCCAAAGAAGCTGAACACATATGTCCATACGAGCCTGCACATACGGATGTTTATAGAAGCTTTATTCATAATTTCCCAAACTCCAACATGTCCTTCAGCAGGTGAATGGATAAACTGTATATACCCAGAAAATGAATTATTCAGACACATACGCACACACACATACACACACACACGGACTATGAAGCCATGAAAAGACATGGAAGAAACTTAAATGCATATTACTAGTTGAAATAAGCCACTCTGAGAAGGCTGCATCCTGTAAGATGACAACTATAGGACTTCCTGCAAGAGGCAAAACTGTAGAGACAGTAAAATTATCAGCTGGGGGGATGAATAAGCAGAGTGCAGAGGAGTTGTAGGATGGTAAATAGGTTTTATTGTGATATACAGTAATGGACCCATGTCCTTATGTATTTGCAAAACCCATAAAATTTACAACACCGAGAGTAAACCCGAATGTAAACTATGGGCTTTGAATGGTTGGATGTGTCAGCGTAGGATGCTCGAGGTTGACAAATGTACCATTCTGGAGGGAGAGGCTGATGGCGGGGGAGTTTGTGCATGTGTGGTGGCAGGGAGTACATGGGACACCTCTACAGCTTCTTCTCAATTTTGCTGTAAACATAAAATCACTGTTAAAAAAAAAAAAAAGTCTTTTCTTAATTTTTTATTTTATTGTTTTAAATTTTTTTTTAAATCCTTTTTTAAATGTTTATTTATTTATTTATTTTTTGAGAGAGAGAGAGAGAGAGAGCAAGCAGGGAAGGGGCAGAGAGAGAGGGAGACACAGAATCCGAAGCGGGCTCCAGGCTGCGAGCTGCCAGCACAGAGCCCAATGCGGGGCTTGAACTCACAGACCGTGAGATCATGACCTGAGCTGTAGCCAGCCTCCCCACCGACTGAGCCACCCAGGCACCCCAGTCTTTTTTTTTTTTTTTAATAGACTTTTAAAAAGAAGAGTAGACGGTGACAGAGAACGTGGTTCTCAACAAGCACTCCAATTGCCACTGTCTTTTTATAGTCCCCTTGCACGGAGTTATGGGAGTGTTGCTAGGCAGTGAAATGTGAGTAAGAGTGACGTGTACCGCATTGCGATGAAAATTTATACCTGATTCTCTATTTTCTTTCTTACTCCACTGAGGTTAGAGCAAGGCTGTATACTGAAGATGGCATACTTATAAGATGATGAGATACACGACAAAAGTTACGGTGACGCCACGTGTTCAAGATGGTGGAGACTCCATCTCGCAGGACCTTATGTATTATGTAGCCTGAGTGACCTCTAACCCTCCCAGTAAATGTGGCACGAGGAAAACATCAACTTCCCGGGGGCCTGGGTGGCTCAGTCGGTTAAGCTTCCAACTTTGGCTCAGGTCATGATCTCATAGTTCGTGGGTTCGAGCCCCGCGTGGGGCTCTGTGCTGACAGCTCAGAGGCTGGAACCTGTTTCGGATTCTGTGTCTCCGTCTCTCTCTGCCCCTCCCCCACTCAAGCTCTGTCTCTCTGTCTCAGAAATTAACATTTAAAAAAAGTAAAAAAAAAAACAAAACAAAACCAAAACATCAGCTTCTGCTTGATTAAGCCATTAATAGATGAAGAACTGTTTGTTACAAGTACAGATATTATGTCAGTTCTTTGAGACATGATTCAGTTTCATGGGTGATTATATAGGACGGCATGAAGTTGAACAAAAATCAAAATGGCTGCACTAATGCTTCAGCAAAACTGGATTTTAAAATAAACGTTTTCTTCTCTTCTGCAAACCTCTCCTCCACCCTTCTTTGCCTTGTGTTTCAGGAACCGGTACCACCCTGAAAAGGACTAATGAGCCCGGCAGCACATACATAATTCCTGTGGAAACCAGCTAGATCCTGCATTTCCCTATAAAACGCCCCAGCCCCTTCCTCCAGGAAGGCTTGCAGTATTTTGAAGGTCATAACCTGCTGGCGCGTCCTTGGCCCGGCAAAGCAGTAAAGCTATTGTTCCTTCTTATCCCAAACTCCTGGCTTCGCTTTATATTTTGACTCCAAAGCACAGAGTTTGGTTTTTGACAATGTATAAATGTGTATATTTAAAAATTATGAATTTATTTACTTACAATAGGTAATATTTTATCTACATAAATAGATAAGAAAACATTAGGATTTAAGAAAAGATATTCCTTCATATCGATTTCAACTTCTAAAGAGCTTGACCATGTTAAATCAATTAGTAACATTTGAAGGACTCCATCTTCTGTCGTCAGTGACGCTAAAGGCCTATTGGATTTATACAAATACTCTTCGTTTACATCAACACCATTAGCTTGAGACCTATCATTTAATGACGGGTCTTAGGAGAGAAATAGGCTTTCCCAGTAGCTGATCATATTTCAGTAGGAAATATTTAACTCCTGGGATGTCTCGATTTTAAAATGCTCAATTTTAGTTTGAAGTGCCATTACTCACTAAAGTGGTTTTGGTTCCAAAGGGATATTTAATTAATTCCTTATTGACTCTGGCCAAAGAAATGGCGCTAAAATAAAAATGCCAAACCTACCACCTGTCATCCTGTCATTTTCGTTTTATTCCTTAGAAATCTTGTTTAGTGAATTTTTTAGTGGAAGTTTTTTAGACTACGCTAACATTTTTTTAGTGTTACATACACTTGAAGTTCCTTTGGTTAACATTCGGTCCGTCACATGTCCAGCTGGTATCTCAGCAAGAATTGTGAAAAATTTGCTATAATATAGGTCAAAATGTGTGGGCTAGACGGGAATAATAAATGCTGATGATATTTATAGAGCATGGGAAAGAGCTGCAAATACAAATGTTGACAGATCACAGATTTGCCCAGGCTGATTCTTTAAAACAATGTAGCAGGCAATAGGCAATTCAGAGACAGGAAGAGACACAGCTCGGCTCAGGCAAGATTTAAGGGAACCAAAAGCCGTAGGAAAAACAAAACATGTTTCTGTGAGAGAGAGAAAGAGAGTTTTTGCAACGAATTGGCTGATCTAATTGTGGGGGCTGGCGAGGCAAGTCTAACAGTTAGAAATCTGTAAGGCTGATCACCAGGAAAAGCAGGCTGAAACTCCCGGGAGCAGTCTGTGAACTACTATCCACAGGCAGAATGTTTTCTGCCTCAAGAAAACCTCAGCTCTGCTCTTAGGGCCTTTCCGGTGATTGAGTCAGGCCTCCCTAAATTACCTAAACCAATCTGTCTTATTTAAAGCCAACTAATTATGGGGGCGCCTGGGTGGCTCAGTCGATTAAGCATCTGATTCTTGATGTTCAGGTCTCGGCTTAGGTCATGAGCCCATGGTTCCTGAAATGGAGCCCACATCCTTCTCGGCCCTAACAGCACAGAGCTTGCTTGGGATTCTCTTTCTCCCTCTCTTTATGCCCCTCCCCCCGCTCGCATGCTCTTTCTCTCTCTCAAAATAAATAAAAACTTAAAAAAAAAAAGCCAACTAATTATGGACTTGAATCCTGTCTACAAAAAACCTTCCCAGAAACACCTTGATTAGTGTTTGATTGAATAACTGGGGACTGTAGCCTAGTTATACCGACCCATAAAAAAAGATCAGAATGCCCTGTTGAGGAAACCACATCCCGCACAGAGGGGATCCCCTGACCCACAGGGTACAACCCGGCCACATCGCACCAGGAAGGAGCAGACAAAGAGAAGAGTTGATACACCACTGGGGGGTCATGCGGTCCAAATACCAAAAAGAGATACAGTTGTTGCAACACAGGAGGGAAGAAAGATTACCTTTTGAACCCAAAGCATTCACCAGGGTATTTCTCGGTGCTTTTATTCGCAGTGCTGAATGTGACAATCAGAGCTGAGCAAATGCAAAGCAACTAAGGATTAAGAAGAACTTACTCAGCCAACTCTTCAATGTTAAGGTTTTAGAACAGATTGTGACTCGTCTCTTCCTGGAAGCCTCGGGGATGGATTTGACTCAACGGAGCTTATTAGGTGGGTCAGAGTTGAAAACGGATGGATCCTGTAGGAGGACACTTGTGTTTACTGTAGAGGCCTCTTGATTTGCAATGCTAAGAGTCTCTTTGTTTCTTTCCCAGGCTTCTCTGACAGGGTGAGGAGAATCTTCCAGGCACAGGTGCTTAAGCAAACCTAGATATTTGGGAGAGTTAACATCTCTTGGAGCTACTTTTTTAAGTCTTTTTAGTGTTTATTTATTTTTGAGAGAGAGAGAGACAGAGTGGGGGGGGGGTGCAGAAGAGAGAGGGAGACACAGAATCCAAAGCAGGCTCCAGGCTCTGAGCTGTCAGCACAGAGCAGGACATGGGGTTCGAACTCACGAACGGTGAGATCATGACCTGAGTCGAAGTCGGATGCGTAACAACTGAGCCACCCAGGCACACCATCTTGGAGCTGCTCTTGACCAAAGAAGGATATAAGCTGGTGGACAAAAGCTCCTCTTTTCTTTCACTCATGAAACAATTTGAACTTGTCAATGGATGGAACCCCATTTGCCTAAAATTATGATCAACTTTTATCTCATCTCCCATTTTACCTTTCCTCATCTTCCACCCCTGTCCTTTGGGATTTGGGCATAAAACAGGGAAGCAGGAAATGAGGTTAAACAATCTGACCACGTACTAAACACTGATATGTTTTCTGTGGGAGAAACGTTTTCATTGACTAAGGTACCATTTCCCTAGGAATGAAAGGCCAAACATCTCATGAAAGACTTTTGTTTTTGATAGAGTGTTTTTCAACTAGTTTACTTGGGAGGGTCTACATTTGAACAATTCACCACAATTCACAAACAGTTAAGCACCGTTTATATATTCTAAATCTTATTTGTAGGTAAAGATGGGACTACCTACTTTCTGGAATCAGGATCTGACAGGTTAGACATCTCACACAAGTGTGGCAACATTACAGCATGGAGATTTAATGAAACTTACCTCCATTTGCATGCACACAAATCACTACTCAAAACAAAACCTTTTTTTTTTTTTTTGTCAATCACTAGACATAATTTTTTTTTTTTTGCTTAAACAGAATATACTTAAAATCAGAGCACAATCTTATAATAAGTTCTGTTGCTTTGAAGTCTGTTACCTAACAAAAAGCTTATTTTCCCTCTGTTTCAGAGAACAGCATTTTACTGCCAATGAGGAAAAAAAGAAAAGTTCAGGTATAATACAGCATTTTCTAAGATCACATTACTTCAGTATTTCTCAAAAATGTTATTTTTTCTGAAAAGTGAAAATTAGTTCAATATATTTGCTTTGACTTGTTCTAAAACTTCTTTGAAACCTATGCTATTTCAAGCATTTTCTAGAATAATACCCAGTCATCTTCTTTTAGGATAATGCCTAGTCCATTTGGGACAGTTCATTTACCTACAAATGCTGCCTTGAAATTTTCTTCATCCATGGTATTATAAAGACAACTCAGGATATCTTGCACTTTTCTGAAGGACAAAAAACGTGAGGAGATTTCAGGTCATGTACTTTTCCTGCTTCTTTTTCATCTGTCTGCCTCTCTCTTAGAAACTGGAGGCAAAGGCAGCCTGTAGAAAAAGGGGAAGCAGGCTACAAGAACCATGAAATGGGGGGAAAAAAAGATAGTGAACAATGAAATAATATTTTATAGGCTGTCTAATGTGGGAATTGTGTTCTTTTCTTGCAATTCATCCAACTGGATAAGATTTCTTTTAATGAGTCTAAACCCTGAAATCTAGACCAGGGGTAAGCAGATAATTGTAGGATCTTCCTATTTCAGTAGAGGAAGGAAACTACTCAGCCAGATGGACGTCATTTGGGCCGGAATTCTTTCTGAAAAACTGCTCACCTCAAGTGGGAAGGAAAATGCAGCGGTTGCTAAGCTACTGATAGGCTTTGCCCTTCCGCCCCTTAATGGACAGTCACTGGGTCAAGGCACAAATGATGACGTTAAAGCTGGCTTTTCCTTGCTCATTGAATAGTAACATAGGAAGTGGCTAAGGGTTTCCTCTAAATCAGCTATTACCCCTTGCTATTCCCTGACCTTCCCTCCTGGGGTGAAGGGTGGGGACACAGACAACTCCTAGGGTGACAGGAGCCTGGAGATACAAAGGTAGATTTACTGTCAAATTTGCCAACATTAACGAGCTATTAGGATCAAAATTATATGAAAATCGTGATTCTTTTTTTTCAATTGTTAAAAGAGTTTGTAGTAAAAAAAGGAGGGCTCATGCTTATCTGTGTAATTATTCCCAATGGCAAAGGATTATGAAGGTTTATCCTTGAGATTTTGCTCAAATTTGAAACGCCATCTCCCTTGAGATTAGAGTAACAAAAGTCAGCCTTAGAAATTAGTAGGCAGGCACTACCCCAAGGCACACGATAGGTATCCTCCTAGAGTCAGTTTCAATGCATGTGTTCTATATTGCTTATCTCTGGCACATCCCTATTCAATAGCATGTTACAGTGCTTAAACTAATGAAGGCATTGCCATCAAAGTTCTAGATTTTACCCTCACAGTTATTAGCCCTCAGGTTTTACTCTCAGGCTTCTGCAGCTGAGAAGTAGGAGACAGGTAAGAAGTCTTTTATAATTTGTGAGCACCTCCTGTGCGTATGCATAGTGCCAGGTGCCGGGCATACAGTGGGAGACAAAGGAGGCATATAACTGTTGCTAAAAGTGTTCGCAGTCACACAAAGATCGAAAGTGGACTCAGATGATTACCTCCGTGCTGATGCTATAATTGGGATTATATGGAATGAGATTGGGGGAAAGGTCATTTATTAAGGTACAGAAGGCATTGATTGCTGAGAAGGCTTGGATCGTTACAACAGTAGGGGTGGAAACAGTGTTTCTACTTATTGTTTTGGGGATAGAACTGTCACTGACTAATTGTTTGCAATGGTGGAGACACTGTTACGGTGCCGCAGCTTTCTGTTTTGGAAAAATCACTTAAATGGTCATTATAATGCCATTTCCCACAAGACAAATATGTTTTTAAGTTCCCAAGAATGGGTGACGAGACGTTTTAAAGGACCAGACTTGGTGCAGATAGATTAGTTTCCTGTACTTTTTTAGGCAGACTTTAAATGTTTCTGTTTAGGAATTTTCGAAGTTGTCTAAGTCTCAAGGAGTCATCTGGGACTGAACAGAGGGAGTTTCCTCTACTTTGTAATGTATAGCGATTGAAGCTTCTGAACATGAGTGAAGTAGTTCTGACCTAGACCAGGTAGAAGGGAAAACCAGTAAACCCACAGTGTCATAACACACACACACACACACACACACACACACACACACACACATGAAAGAATGAGAAAGAAACAGTGGTTTACTTCCAGTACCAATATATGAGTCAGAGTCAAATAGTTTGTTTTGGGCAGCAAATAGTGCTGATTTTAAAATCTCTCCTGTCCCAGTCATTCTAGAACTGTAGGGTATATTTTGTGTGTACTATAGAGCAAAACAGAAACACCATTACTGATAAATTTAGTGATAATAGCTTCGTTTCCCATTTCCTTTGCTTCTAGGGGAAAGTGCATAGTTGCCTCTGGTTATACCCATCCCAACCATTCCCCACTCTTGTAATGCATCACATCATATCATGGGGAAATGTATACTAAGCACCTAGTACACACACACACACACACACACACACACACATGCAAACACACCACTGTACCACAGATAACAGTGACAGATTCATTTTTTGTCCTTATATTGTAATAATAGAGTCAACAATGGCCCACAGCTAATTATGTGATAAAAAGTCAATCATTGTTAAATGTTCTGAAGAACATTTCTGAAGAAACACAAATCAGGAGAGGTATAAGGAGTGATGGGGCTATAAGTTAGGTTGATGGTCAGAAAGGTCTCTATGAGGAAGGGACATCTGAATAGAAAGCTGAACGAATAAAGGGGGGACTGCTACAAGAATGTGTCAAGGAAACTTCCACCAGGGAAAGGCATATTTAAGAAGCATGCAGTAATCCCGCTAGAGTATAGTGAGCAGGGGCATGGTAGGTAGAAATGAGAACAGAGGGTGAGCCAGGGGTTATAGGCTTTGGAGAACTTTGTAAATGAATATGAGTGTTTTGGATTTTCTTCCTAATATTATGGGAGGCCAATGAAGGGTTATATCCCTAAAGGTGGGATATAGATCTCACTACTTTGTGGAGAATAAGTTCTAGAAGGACAAGAATTGAAGCTGAAACAAGAATCCCAATTGGAGGTCTATATCAGCGTCTTAGGTGACAAAGGATCTTAGTTCAGACTGGGATAATAACAGTGGAGACAGATAGCAGTGGTTGGATTCTGAACCTCTTCTGAAGACTGAGTTCACAGGATTTTTGATAGAGTGCAGGCAAGGAGTACAAAAAGAGAAGAAAGTCAAGGTTAACTTCAAGTGTTTTGACATGAGTAACTGGAAGTCAGTAGTGCCCTTTGCTGTGGTATAGAACTGTGATGGATAATTTTATGCATCAGTCTGACTGAGCATAGGGTACCCAGACATTTTAACCAACAATTATTCTGAGAGTGTATGTGAGGGTGTTTCTGAATGACATTAACATTTGAATTAGTAGACTACATAAAAAATATTTTTTTCCTCTAATCTGGGTAAATCTCAACCAATCAGCTAAAGACCTGAGTAGAACAAACTGGCTCAATAAGAGAGAACTTCTGGGGTACCTGGGTGGCTCAGTCAGTAGAGCGTCTGACTTTTGGTTTTGGCTCAGGTCATAATCTCATGGTTTCATGGGTTCGAACCCTGCTTCAGATTCCATGCTGCTGGTGTGGAGCCTGCTTGGGATTCTCTGTCTTTCCTCTCTCTCTCTCTGCCCCGCCTCCACTCGTGCTATCTCTGTCTCTCTCAAAATAAATAAATAAACTTAATTTATTTTTTTTTTGTAAGAAAAGAGAGAGAGAGAGACCTTCTCCTGCCTGTTTGGGCTGGTATGTCAGTCTTCTTCTGCCTTTGGAACTCTAACTGAAAAATTGGCTCATCTTGGGTCTTAACCCGCCATCTTAAGACTTTACATCATCTTTTGGGATGAGCACTGGGTGTTGTATGGAAACCAATTTGACAGTAAACTTCATATATTGAAAAAAAAAAGACTTTACATCATCAATTTACACCACCAGCTCCTTTGGTTCTCAAGCCTTCCAACTCAGACTAGAACTACACCATTGGCTGACTTGGGTCTGTAGCTTGCCACCTATAAGCCTTAGAACCTCTAGCCACCATAATCATATGAGCTAATTCTTATAAGATCTATCCATCTATCTATAACCTATCTGTCTATCTCTCTATCTATCTATCTATCATCTGTCTATCAATCATCTATCTATCTTATTGTTATCTTTCTCTAAAGAATCCAGATTAATACAGAAACCCTGGGAAAAAAACAAGATTTTGTTTGTTTTTGTTCTGAGCTTTCTCTTTGGTGGTGTGCCAAGAATGAAGAATTTTATTTGAGACAAAGATTAAAATGATTATTACATACCCAAACAGAATTATATCGAGGGCATGGGCCCTAATCATCTACAGATTATGGGAGAGAAGGCAGGTGGAAAAATACATGTGGAATTTATCAATGTAAAGACTCTTAAAGAATGAGAACTTGGTGATTTCTTCCGAAACGTGCTTAACTCTGTCCAGATTTACTGATTGGAAAAGCAAGAGAAGGATTAAGAATTGACCATGGAATTTGGTAGCTTTGATCTCACTCATGACCATGAACATAATAGTTAAAGCACTAGATGCCAAAACCTACATGGAACAAGGTCAAAAGAGAAGAGAGAAAGGGAAGACAGGAAATGTGCATTTTGTTATTTTTGTTGAGAAGTTACACTATCAAGGGCGGGGACAGAAGTGGGGTGGTAGGGGAGACAAATGGGACACGAGGTAGCTTTTTCATTAAATTTACTATTTAAAGAAGATCGAAAATATTGTAGTATGTTTGTCTGCTAATTGAATGATAAGAGAAAATTGCTGGCCGAGGAAAGATGAGAAAAAATTGCAAGCACAAATTATGAACGTAAAGCCAGATGGCAGGGAATCCCATGCATTTTTAGAAGAGGCATCTCAAGAAAGAGGAAAGGGAGTAGGCCCACTGAAACAAGCAAAGCTGAGTCACACTGAGAAAGCTCGGGGCCAGAGTTGTCTTTCGCTGAAGCTGTTACTTCTATGACACCTGCTTTAGTTTGTGATACAGAAGTTGTTGGATTTTCAGTTTTGCTAGACTGCAGGTAACTGGTCTCTTAGTTCATTTTTGCCTCAGGTTGTAGGTAGAGAATATCTTCCGTATCCGAACCGTATTTCCTGTTACTTCTATCTATAGCGTACGCGAGCTTGTGTTCATCTGTCCATGGGACTTTGTGGAAAATGGCCAAAAGCATCTAAAACACAGCGATATTTTCAATATTTACTTATCAGCGCTCCTAACGTTACTGGTTGGTGGACATCTGCACTGCCTCCCGAGGACGGGGAACAACAGTGCCATCAATTTTTTAAATCAACTGTTCACCGATTTTATAGGACCTTTTTCTCTGGCATAGCAAGGCGCAACGGCCTACGGCGTCTGCGTGCCCCTTGCCTTTCATTTAAGCCATCACAGTAGTGACCACACTCTGTGGTAATGCAGGTTCCCAAGTGGCTCTTGAACCCCTGCCTTTGATGTATCAGGAAGCGTGCTATAAAAATCAGGCCAAGGGGCATACTTTCCAACGTTCACTTCATATGTAGCCATGGAGATTGAAGAATACAAAGAAAACTCTCCTAGAATCAGTGCTAGTTTTCTAGGGCTGCTGTCACAAAGTCTGACAAACTGGGTGAACTTAAAATAACAGAAATTTATTGCCTACCGTTCTGAAGTCTCGAAGTCTGAAATCAAGATGTTGGCAAGGCCGTGTTCCCTCTGAAACCCGTAAAAGAATTTTTCCTCACTTCTCTTTTAGCTTCTGGTGGCTTGGTGGCAATCTTGGCCATTCCTTTGCTCACAAGTGCATCACTCCAATCCTCTGTCTCCATAGGACATACTCCTTTTGTATGTGTTTGCGTCTCTTTCTTTTCCTCTGGTGTTCCTTATCAAGGACACCAGTCTGTTGGACTCTGGGCCCACTCTACCCCAGCATGACCTCATCTGCAATGATTCTATTTCAAAAGAATCATATAACTGGGAGTTATAACTTCAATATGTATAGTCTGGGGGAAAAACAATTCAATCCATAACAGAACATAACCTCGGCTTGCCCAAGTCTGCGGCCAGGTCAGAAGTGGTCTCGATTTGTGCCCAGCTGCACTGGATGGTTACTGTGGCTCAGTGTAAACACCCATGTTTGGACTCTACCCTTTTCTCAACAAGAAGTTCATTTTGGTGATCCAGGTCTGACTTCCTCTTTGTTATTGGTTTTGTGTCAAAAGAGGGGACTTGGAAATAACTTGTATTTTAGGTTTCAGGCTACTAGCCATGAACAACCAATCCAATCTTGATTCCACTTGACATCTCTGTCAAGTGCTGGAATTCACTCTCGTTGAGTGGTTACATAGAACTTATGAGTGGCCTCCCAGGGAGGATGAGGTACAGGTTTTGTAATTGAAAGGAAGGGTATAATGAGTTTATGGGGTAGCCAAAAAAAAAAGGTGGAAGATGGCAGGCATAGTCACCCCCGATCGATGTTCTCATTTCTCTGATGATGATAAACTCTATTCTTAACTTGGCCTTGGATGACACACAGTAAAGACTGAAATTTCCTGAGTTCCCTTACAGCTAAGTTACGGGCAGTTGAATATAAGCAGAATTGATGTGTGTAATTTTAGTACTGTATCCACTATTTCCTTTTTTCCTACTTAGCCCATGCTGTTGCTTGGAATGTCGGCTTGATCTTAAGCTGTGTTGGATTACATGGCAAGAGCATCACCATGTAGTTTAAGCAAGGAAGCAAACAAACAGAAAATAATACATCCAGGAGGGATGTGCATCCAGGACACCACAATAGAGGCATGAGGTATAGCACAGAACTGCTAGATTTCTAAGTTTTAGCAGGAACTCTGTGCATCAATCACAGAACGAAAATTAAATAAGAACAAGGCTCTTGAATGGGCTTAGCACACATTTAAATCTCTTGTCTCTGATACAACAGTAGCTAGTACTGATGATTTGGAATCAATAAACATCTTTAGAGTCCTTAGACTTTTTGAGGCCAAGGAAAAAATTAGCCTGTTTCTTGAGATTAGCAGGGTTGAAGTTGTAATGTATTTTAAATATTAGAAACTATTACTTGTGTATAGGAATTTAGTAAAACAAGGCCACACAACGACATCATTTGTATCGAGACTCTGTACCCAATTTTGGAGGTAAAGTTATAGTTGCTTTTTAGGGTGTAAAAAGAAAACAGTCAATATTAGGTTCCTGATTGATTTAAAACAAGAAAATACTTCTAAGTATTATTAATTGTGCTCGTGGAGAGCAATGGACAGCCAAAATCAACCAAGAAAATTGGAGAAAAGGTGATAATAGGACTAGGGACAAGTTAAGTCTAGGATGTCCTTAAGAGACATGGAAGAGAAATAACTGGAAACAATGTGGGTGTTAAGAAGGTTATATAGCAGGAAAGCATGAGAGAGGAGGTGTAACTTCTGAGGGCCACCTTTCATAAGAGGGTCAGAGGCTCTCCGGTCGTGGATATGCTCTATGGAAATGGCATTTAGAGCTACTACAGTCAGACTTAGACTAGGTAAAGAGAAAAATAAAAAGCTTTCCTAAGATACTTCTGTGATCAATTGGATTTCATCTATTGACCTTAGCTCATCAGAGGCCACTGCTTTGAGAGGAAGTGGTACAGGATGGGCCATAATTACCATCACTCCATTAGTCTCATTTCATACGATGTATTCTGTAAAGGGAACCCAGGTACATTTATATCACTATTACATGATGTATCTGATGCAGAGATAGGATTTTAAGTCTTATCTGTAAGGCACATTCATTTTAAGTGAATTATACATTTCTTTGTTGAACTCTTCTTTTAAACGTCGAGGTGGATTTCTAATGGAAGCCTGGAAAATGACAGAGAAAGACTCAGAGCTGTCGTGGGTCTGTGTTGTCTGCCTTTCAGAAGATAGACCCAGAGTTCAGATTCTAGTGAGACCTACGTCTTTTTCTCTAGGCATTTCAGTGGCAGTTAATTTGTTGAATCTGTATCATTTTAATAAATCATTTTTAGATCTACATTTGTATTCCATGTCAGCTGAAAACATCTACTACTCCTGTTTTTTTTTTCTTTTTTTAATTACCAAGTGACTACATTTACCAATTTGATAATTGTGCAACGGCACACATGAAATGTTTGCGATGGTTCAGGAACTATGCTTTAGAACTGTAATCAACAATACGATAGAATTATTCAAATGACTGTATTAAGCAGATGATATCACTAGTCCATTATACACATGACAAAATTACATAGCAGAGAGCTGAGGTTTACCTAACCTAAATCCATCAACACAATCCTGTGTTCAGTTTTAAAGTTTAGTAAAAGCAGAAACATTTCTCAACCAACCAAGAGACGTGTAACTTGCAAAAAAATTTCCCCTGCACAGTTTAAGCATCGGACTGAGGATTATGGACAAAGATTAAATAACATGCAAGTTCCATAGCTCATTATTAGAATTATAGGTCATTTCAGGTACTTCAAATTTATTCAGCTTTACACTGAAGCCGTTTGTTTAAAAATAATATTTCTCATGTTTGAAATTCTAAGATGTGGTAAATATAGGACCTATGTTACTTTACTTGAACTCGTGGTTGCCTTTGGAAGATAGACTAAAGATACTCTTGCCACAAAGTCTAAAAAAAATTATCCTGAGAAGATTCTAACTAAAAGGAAAATCATCAAATACCACCAGCACCTCCCAAAAAAGGACTAGAAATCCTGTCACTATTTAAAAGCATCTACATTCACCGAATATTGTTATTTATTTATTCAACCAATCTTTAATTCAACCAACTTCTATTGAATACCCACTAAGCACTTGGTTCAGTACTAGACCTTAGAATTATACTGTAATTATAAATTTTTATGAATAACATAAGAAAAATTGTGATACTCAAAGGCATATTGATACAACGCAGTAAATGGATTCCACTGGCATTAACTTAGAAGACCTAAGAAATACTTTAAATATACCCTGACAATCTCTCTCTCTCCCTGAATACTTAAGAAGGTGCATAGGTAAGAATAGTAGCAAATGAGACAATGTTAATTGAGTCATGAAGAATGTGCCATGTAAAACTGTTCTAGAAATCAGATTGCAGCATATGACTTAGGCCCAAGAGCACAGTAGTGCCTCTTTCCTTCCCTGTTTAGAGTCATAATGCTACCATTTGCAATTTCCCAAGAATGTAGTATGGAGCTTGGAAGTGAGGTAAAAGGAGATGGTTTTCTCCAGAGGTAGGTGCTTGCTTAGACCCCAACCATGTGTCCCGGGGTCTGAGCACAGCATCAGAATCTCTACCCCGGAGAAGGAGGGCTGAGAAAGCAAAGAGGAGAGGAGAAGGTGTCTCCAGGCTGAGAGTGTTCTTCTAACACCCTGTGAGAGCCAATGGAAAGGAAAACCTGAGGTAGCCCGGCTGGAAGGGAGGGTGCAGGTGACAGCTGGTAGAAGTTATAGGAAGAAGTGACTGATATAAATTGAGTTTTTGAGGTAAAAATAAGCTATAAAAAGCACTTATGAGTTGAGAGAAGGCAAGTGGAAGGCAAAAGGGGAATTAATTCTCCCTGAAAAGTATGTGCACTCAAAGTAAAACAGAAGAGGTACTGGGACAGACAATAAACAATTTTATACTGTAGCTAATGAGCTTTCTGCATCTGGTAGTTTTGCGCTACAAATTTAAGAATTTAAGAACATGAATTTGAGAACATGAGTAGCGTGAGTCAAATTACTTTTATTATATTCCATTTTATATCTGCATGAGTATTTATTCCAAAACCATTTCTCCATATGAAATTATTTTTAAAATAATTTCAATTTATAATAAAGAAATTGCTTCCAGAACTTTATTAGTATCAACCAAAGATGCCATTTTCTACTTTGATTTTTCAACTATCCAGCGTGATGATGAAATTATTTACATTAGAAATTCCAAATGAGTTCGGCTAGGTCACCTTTCAAATACACTTTTGTAAAAAAAAAAAGAATGTGTATCATCATGGAAAATACTCAAACACATTTCTTTCCTTTGCTCCTTTCCACTTTTCTTTTTTTTTCCTGCTTTTACCCATTCATCTTTCAAACCAGTATTTCTGAACACCTACGTAAATCAAATTGGGAAGCCCTTGTAACAGACAAAAATCCCCGACCTCGGCATTTACAGAGCTACGAAAGGTACAGGAAATTAGGAGTTAAACAAACAAACCAGGTCAGTATGGAATGTGATGAGAAATATGGAGGCGATAAAAGAAGGGAGACAGGATAGCAGGTGCCTGGGGGGAGAAGGGCACTGTGGGAAACTGGACCAGACAAGCTGCCATAGTAGATGATATTTAAATTGAGACAAAGGGAATATGAAGAACGTAATCATGCAGACTTCCAGGGAAAGAAAGTCCCAGGTGGAGGGAACAGCAGTCTCACAGGTCCTAAGGCAGAGGTGTTAGCGCATTAGAGTTAAACAAATAAACAGGAAACCTGGTAAGGCTGAGGTCCTGGATCAAGGGAGGATAGGGAGAAAGTGATTCACAGAAGTGGGGAAAGGCACTGCCGTGCTGGTTCTGGAAACCACACTAAGGAGTGTGGGATTTCTGCAAAACGTGATCGGGTGTCACTGCAATGTTCTGAACTTTAGAGGGAGGGCTTTTATTTATCTTTTATTGTGTAAGTTTATTTATTTATTTTTGAGAGACAGAGAGAATGAACAGGGGAAGGACAGAGAGGGAGGGAGAGAGAGAGGAAGAGAGACAGAAGGAGGGACAGAATCCTAAGCACACTCCTCACTGTCAGTGCAGAGCTCGAAGCAGGGCTTGATCTCATGACCTGAGCCAAAATCAAGAGTCTGATGTTTCACCGACTGAGCCACCCAGGCACCCCGGGAAGAACTTTTAAAGAGAAAATACTAATAGCCTGGTTCTGTGCTCTATGGCTTTCCATCTTTCAAGGTTCGGAAAAAAAAGGGACAAGAATCTTGCAAAGGAACTTGGGAAAGAGAAGCAAGTGAGGTAGAAGGAAAAGCAGCAGGCTGAGATTTTTTGAAAGCCAAAGGCAAGAAGTTTTCAAGAAGTGATGAGTGATGACAAATACTCTTGAGAAGTGGAACGAAACGAGGAATAGGAGCTTTGGGTTTGACAGAATTAAAGTTTTTGACAATAACGTTTCCAGCGGCAGAGTAGAAATGAAATCTTACGGGAACCTCACAGAAAATGGAAGAGGGGGCAGTTAAATATTGCTGATTTCTTTTGGAGATTTTTGCTATAGTGATGGGCAGAAAAATGGGGTTGTAGCTGGAGAGAGGTGTGAAATCAAGGGACCAAGAGAATGTCCATTTTGTTTGTTCCTTGTATGTTTTTTTGGGGGGGGGCGGAGGGGGGTTCTTGTTGCTTTTCTTGGTTTATTATTTTTATTTATTTTTAAGTTTTTTTTAACGTTTATTTATTTTTGAGACAGAGAGAGACAGAGCATGAA
>NC_064810.1:16761385-16828825 GCF_023721935.1 Panthera uncia
AAAGAGAAAGAGAGAGAGAGAGAGAGAGAGAGAGAGAGAGAGAGAGAATGAATCCCAAGCAGGCTCCAAGCTGTCTGCGCAGAGCCTGAGACGTGTCTCAAACTCAGGAACTGTGAGATCATGACCTGAGCCAAAGTCAAGAGTCAGATACTTAACCAACTGAGCCACCCAGGCACCCTGATTGTTTTTATTTTTAATATGGGCGAAAGTGAGAACTGTCTGTACGGTGCTGGAAAGAAATCGTTTGATGTAAGAAAGAGCTTGACATTGCTGGGGAAGGGAAGAGATCATTGCAAGAGTAAAGTTCTTGAGTAGGTAAAGGGAAGGAGACAAGAGAACAAGGGGAGGGGGAAGTTGGCCAGAGATTGGAACAGGAAAGTCTCTTATATTTAGAAGGAGGAAAGGCAACGATCGTGGGAACAGAAGTGTACAGGTAATCAAAGTTGTCAGCCTGGTTCTCAAAGATGTGGACAGAGAAACCAAAGCTGCTCCCCAGAGGAAAAGAATGAAGCAGAGGTAGAGATGGAAAGAGTAGTTTGCGGATTCCCTGCTGCCGTGGTTGCTGATTCTGGTCTCTTCCTGAGCCCCAGCTGCACCCAGGTCCCTGGGTGGCACCCCAGTCTTTCATGCCATGTTCCCTTTTGTGGTGAAGCAAGCTATAGGGAATGTCTGTTGCTTGCAATAAAAAAAGTCGTAACGGATACAAATGGAAACTGCACTCTCTACTCTGTGGATCTGATTCTTGGGAATCCAAGTTCTTCACCTGGCTACAAGACCCCTGGAATGGGCCTCCAAGTGACCCCGCAAAGGGGGGCACACATAACTGTATTTCTAAATTTCCTTCTTTAGAGCGGTGACTTGACATTATTTCCTATAACTTGTCCAGTACTGATTTATTTTAGAGTACAAGCGTTAAAATCATGTGAGTTGGTGTTGCATACAAGCCAATTCTCTTTAAGGCTGTATTTTATTTCATTTGACTTGCCTCCATTTTTTTAGAAGTGCATACTGACCTAATTATAGAAATATGACTAGCGGGGGCAATGGCAATTCAGCAAGCCTATAGTTCTTAAGACTATTCAGTGATCCTAAGAATTTCCTTTCATTTCTAATCACACCAGTGAGATTTTCTTGGCCTTGAATCTGTGAGAACTGGGTACAATTTTGGCCACTGTAATGTCAGCACAATACATTTTTGTAAATCATTAAGTTCCTTGAAATTCTTCCACGTGAGAGCAAAGAGGCTCTGTTTAGCACAAACAATGCAACGTGAATGAATATGGAGGAAGTTTGTGATACACGCACGAAACTAAATGGATTTTTTTTTTTTTTTTGGCCACATCTTTAAGAGGAAAGAACAGTAAAATCAGGTAATGTGACTGCTAGCTGATTTACTGGTGGAAAGCTGCTTTGAGTCAGTCTGCTCTGGTGTATCCGTCCTTGCTTTGTGTTCCTGGCCAGTTTTCACTGAGAAAGGGACACTGTTTACTTTTTCCACATATTTGCTTCCCCAGAGAACAGTCTCCAATTCGACTATCTGGCAAGCCTTAAAAAAAAGTGCTTTGGGGCTAGAATCCTGATGACAAAGGAAATCTCAACTCCTATCTGGACCCTAAATACACAGCCATTAGGTTAGCACTGGTGACTATTTTTGGCAAGTAATTTGTTATATCTGCCTGGAAAAATGATGGATGTGGAAAGTAAGGGGAAATGAAAGGTCATGTGTAACAAGTTTAAAAAATATGATTTTTCGCCCCCTTCTCCCAAGGGTTCTGGGAGAGGGTCACAGATCTCCTTTTGGAGGTAGGCCATCATCTCCTAAGGCCTGGAGAGCGCACCTGACCTTACCTTTGAGAACGTGGTTTGTATTCAAGTCCAAATCCTCATATTAACCAATATTGGTCCCATTTCTAATTCTAAGGGTTTCTTCAGTTTACAGTCTGTTCATTGAAACCTTCTTCAGAAGAATGGCGATGAGTAAGGAATTGATTTAAAGATCATAAATGTCAGCTCAAATTAATAGGTTTTATTAAGATATCTTATTATTGTACTAATAAATGTGTTTTATCACCTGTATTTTCTGACCATGGCAAAATTAACGTAAGCCAAGTTGTCTATTCACCGTCTTTGGGCAAATAATCTGGAACTCCAGCAATCAGAGACAGACAGGGGCTTTTTTCCTCTACCACCATAATGCCAATACCAGGCTATAGGTTGCGGTGAGCAGCTTAGGCCACATCACAGGCATATATCAGCAAGCAGGTGCGATACTGATCCTTCCTCTGTTCTGTTCCTGCGTTCTGACCTTGATTCTCCGATGACCGTCTTCCGTGAAAGACTCCTTCTGAGGTAGACTTAATGCCATTCTAAATGGTGGGACGTAGACACCACATACTGAAATATTTTAAAGAAAATTATAACACGGATACCCCAACACTGCCAAACCGTAGGCTCTCAATAGATATTCGTCGAATGAATAAATGGAAAGAAACACACAAATTGGTAGAAGGTATAAACGTCCTGTACAGAACTCCCTAATGATTCTTAAAATAATACATTTAAGGAGCGCCTGGGTGGCTCAGTCGGTTGAGCGTCCGACTTGAGCTCAGGTCACGATCTCGCGGTCCGTGGGTTCGAGCCCCGGGTCGGGCTCTGGGCTGATGGCTCAGAGCCTGGAGCCTGCTTCCGATTCTGTGTCTCCCTCTCTCTCTGCCCCTCCCCCGTTCGTGCTCTGTCTCTCTCTGTCTCAAAAATAAATAAAAAACGTTAAAAAAATAATAATACACTTAAGGGCAAATAGAATCTACCTTCATTTGTGGGATTTGGTACAAATAATTCAATTCTATGGTGTACACACATATTGTCTGCAGTTTCCTTATGAAGGTATTATGACGTACAAAATAGTGAGTGGAAAAAGAATAAATAAAGATGGCTCTGTGATAAGAAATTTAAATGTGACTATATTATATCCAACATCCTTATGTGTAATAAGTATACATATAATAGTGTATAATATAATAAACTGCAAAATAATATATAATAAATTATAATATAATAAACTCTAAAAATGTGTATATGTACATGTATACATACATATACTTATTTTGGTTGGGATTAATATTAGCTTCATACGTAATGACCAAAGGCAATTATGGTTAGTTCCCTGAGTTACAAATAAATAAATGAAAAGAGGAAATAAAATGAAAGAATGGACATTTTGGAAAGCCCAGTGAGTGATTTGGAAGATTAAATTTCAGGTATACCTCACAACACAAAGTCATAATACAAAGATAAATAAATGAATATCATAAGTAAACGATAAGAACAGGAAATTTCTAACAGCCTTCATGTGGAAATAGTTGGAGATTCAGGGAAAGCAAAATAAAGGAATAAAAATTAATAATCAAATATACAACTTATGAAGAATTTCCTGAATGGAATGAAGACAGACCTGGGATTTTAGAACCAAAGAACTCATGGGGTCAGAAACAAGGAAGGAAAAAGACGTGCATTTTTAGGTAGCCTAGTAACGTTTTTGATCTCCGGGGATTAAGAAGGTATTTTCAGGTTTTGAGGCAGTTTACTTAACAGCTTATTTCATAAGGAAAATTAGATTTTACAAAAGGTTCCTGTTCCACCAAAGTACAAGCTAACATTCAGTGTCAGAACATCTGCAGTGTTTCAACAGACCACGGCTGCAATCCCCAAATTGTTCACAGATAAATACAACAGAAACAAGTAATTGCTGAGCATATTATTTGCAGAGGTAACCAAAGAACATTAGAGCACCTTAAAGATTTTAAAATCAAGAAAAATGCGTTGTAGAAGCAGCAGTCATTGGTTGTATGCATGTATAAATAAATATATATGAACAATAACAAAGTGATTATAAATTACAAAACAAGTAAGAACATTCTCTCTTAGTACTTAAACACAAGAATGGGAGGAAGGAATAGTTATAGCTTAATCATCACCTACAAATAAAATTCTGAGTTAGTTTAACAATTATTGAGAACGATGGTGAGGAAAGACAAAGGGATAGAAAATTATGGTTTATCTTATAACACTGGTGGAGAAATAATAAATATGACTTAAGAATGTAAAAATTGGTGAATATGCATCCCAAGTGACTGCTGGAAGGGGTAGAATTTAAAAGTTTTATTGGGGCACCTGGGTGGCTCAGTTGATTGAGCATCCAACTCTTGATTTCCACTCAAGTCACCATCCCAGGGTCTTGACCAGACCCGTGCCGGGCTGAGCATGGAGCCTGCTTGAGATTCTCATTCTCTCTCTCTCTCTCTCTCTCTCTCTCTCTCATTCTGCACCTCTGCCCTTTTGCCCCTCTCCCCTGCTCGCATGTGTGCTCTCTCTCTCACTCTAAAATGAAATAATACAAATAAAATAAAAGTCTCAACATCAGTGACAAAGGACAAAAGAGAAATAAAAATATACTGGGACATCAAAATATGAAAAGAATAATTCAGGAAATATTTTTAGCATTAATGTGAATGTGTTGGAGTCTACCATTCTAAGAAATCTCAAATTGGGTTTTAAAAACTCCACTTACGGGGCACCTGGGCGGCTCAGTTGGTTAAGCGCCCAACTCTTGAGTTCGGCTCAGGTCACGATCTCACATGAGTTCAAGCCCCGAGTTGGGCTCTGTGCTGGCAGTGCAGAGCCTGCTTAGGAATCTCCCTCTCTCCTCTCTCTCTCTGCCCCTTCCCTTGTTTACACTTTCTCTCTCAAAAGAAACAAATTAAAAGCTTTAAAAAAAATGCACTTAGAAAATCTCTAAGAAAGAGAATAGAAGAATATTAAAGCAACGGACATTTGAAGACAGCCAGAGTTTTAAAAAGCAAATGTAAATGCAAAAGTAAGAGGCAGAGCAACATTATGTATCTAAGAAAATAGAACTTAGGCCAAAAGCTTTACATGAAACTATTATGATATGTAGAAACCATATAGAAGAAATAACGAGTATAAGAAACAAAGAGTTGGGGCGCCTGGGTGGCTCAGTCGGTTGAGTGTCCGACTTCAGCTCAGGTCTTGATCTCGTGGTTTGTGAGTTCGAGCCCCACGCCAGGCTCTGTGCTGACGGCTCAGAGCCTGGAACCTCCTTTGGATTCTGTGTCTCCCTCTCTCTCTGCCCCTCCTCTGCTCACATGCTGTCTTTCTCTCTCAAAAATAAATAAAGATTAAAAAATAATTAAAAAAAACAAAAAGTTGGACAGCACAGTTCAGAAATATCTCAAACAAACGTAAAGTTTAAGAAGTGAAAGTTTTAGAAGTTATAGCTCATGAATTCAGGATGGTGATAGAATTGCCACAGTCCTCTTTGATGTCAATAGTTGAATTTGATATTGTCTGAGTATAATATAGTCAAACTAAAAGTTGACAGCAAAGTATGGCAGTCAAAATGATCGAGGACTCATGGAGGATTGATGGATGGATGAATAGATACATGGATGGGTGGACAGATGGGTAGTTAAACAGATAGTTACTCGATTTGTTTTGAAAACAACACAGTCTTCCGATGACGCATGGGTTAAAGATAAAATCACTACTAAAACACTATCACCAAAAAAATGATTTAGAAATGAATATATTACATCGCAAAAACTGTGTACTATGTCCCAGATAGTTTATTAAGATAAAATTAGTCTTCAGTATATTTATAAGAAACAAACAAAATGAAAAATAATTAGACATACACCTTCTACATGAGAAACGTGTGGAAACAAAAAGTCCTAACACTTTTATAAAGGTATAGATAGAAATGGTTATAAACAGGGTGGGAGGGAGGGGAGGGTGGGTGATGGGTATCGAGGAGGGCACCTTTTGGGATGAGCACTGGGTGTTGTATGGAAACCAATTTGACAATAAACTTCATATATTGAAAAAAAACTCATAAAAAAAAGAAATGGTTATAAACATTGATGTTCAGTCTACCATGTTTCAATAGGCGTCACTTCATTAGAATGAATAAGTGATCTTTGCCAACATTTGTTTTAAAATGTTTTTAATGGTAACCTGAATGTAATGTCACATGGTCAAGCTAAACACACGCAGTTTTCCAATGACCTATGAAATAAAGGTAGTATATTTACTTTCTGGTGCATTGTTGTCATATATTTTAATATCCTATAATCTGGCATAATATTTAAGTGAGGAAAAAAAAAAACATGTTAGGATCCACTACGGATCTTAAAATCTCTCCATTTACTGTTGCCAAGCTTTTTAAAGGAAAGACAAATTTTCCTAATTCAATGAGCCTCTCTTGATGCTGTTGGAAGAAAGAGGAGATAAACTCAAGAACCATATGGAGCCCGCCATCCACCAGATGCTTCACCAAAGCTGTGTCCACATAGTTCCTTTATAGCAACGTAAACACCACATTCTCGGCAGAGGCTGGGATACATTCAATCGGGTAAACGTTGAGAGTCCTAGTCTAACAAGGTGTGCAGCTGGCTTTCAGAGAATTTCCACACATCATATTAGATTCATAGGAGTGAGTTATAATGACACAAATGGGTTTCTCTTTCACCTATAAGCAAAGTTAGAAGAGAACCAGTAAGATGTTTCCCCCTGTATTAATGGAGTTCCTTCCCCCCCCCCCTTTTTTTTTTTGGTTATTGTGTTTTGTTTGTTTTCTATTTTTGCTTTTCTCCAGGGGCACCTCAGTCTTCCCAGCATCTCTTAGGAAGCACGTGACAATGGAATGGCTTTTAGCAGGGGAAGTAATCTGGTCAATAATCAATGCCATGCTTTAATTCAAAGCACTTTCCTGATGTTTTCCACCGTAGCTCAGTGAAAGTTCCATTTGGGAATCCTTTCTGTGTAAACTGGATGTGCTTTTTCGGTGCCAGGGATGACAAGGTTTAAATTAATGCGCCCAGCTGTTTCCCACATGCTGGGCTTCCAGAGGGCAGTGTCCAGCTTCCTTCCCCTGCTGAGCCTCCCCTGCATTCTTATCTCCACCCCCTCACCCCACTCCCACCAGGACAGGCCCTGGCTTGGCTTCGGTGACCTGGGGGAACTGCCACGAAGCAGGTTTTGATAAGAGACAGGATGTGCGATGGTTCCTATCTAACAAAATGAAATTCCAAATGTCCCATCCTCTCCCGCACACCAGGCATAGCGCTAAATGCAAGTGTGTGACTAGCTCATCAATTTCACAATGACCTGCTTAGGGAAATACACCAACAAGCGATGTGCAAAACCAGAAAACGATGAAGAGTATCCTCATGATCAAATTACCGGTCACGTTAGTGAACAACTGGTAGAGGAAGGAAATTTGAAGTCAGTTGTTTTTTTTTTTGGAACCAATGTCTTACTTTCTACTTCTCAACACCATGTCTCAGAAGACAGACAGATGAAAGATAGATAGATAGATAGATAGATAGATAATAGAGAAAGAGAGATTCGGGTAACGCGTTAGGTTGAATAATTGCTCCCCTCCCCCCACCAAATTCATGCCTGAATCTCTAAAACCTGTGCGTAGCTTATGGTACACGGTATAAAGTGGTTTTGCAGATGTAATTTAAGGATACAGGTGTTAAAATACAGAAATTGTCCTGGATTATTTTAATAGGCCCAATCTTATCATACAAGCCCTTAAGAACAGAGAATTTTAGGGGCGCCTGGGTGCCTCAGCGGGTTAAGCATCTGGCTCTTGATTATGACTCAGGTCATGACCTTGGGATCGTGGGTTTGAGCCCCACATCAGGCTCTGCACTGGCAGTGTGGAACCTGCTCGGGATTCTTTCTCTCCCTGTCTCTCTCTGCCCCTTTCCTGCTCTCACTTTCTCTCTCTCTCAAAATAAATAGGTAAACTTAAAAAAAAAAACAAAAAAGAATTTTCTCTGGCTGGTGTCAGAGAGATGTGGTGAAAGAGGAAGACAGCAAGGGAAGTCAGAGAGCTTCCAAATGGAAAAAGGATTTAACTTCAACATGCCTTTGCTGGTTTTGAGATATAGGGGGTCACAAACGGGAACTGGAAAGAGGACTCTTGGAGACATGGCCAGTCCCCAGCTGACAGAGAACAAGGAAAGGTGAACCTCAGACCGAAATTCAGCCCACAATCTGAATTAACTTAGAAGTGGATTCTTTCCCATGGCCTCAGATAAGGAATCGAGATAGCCCAACACCTTGGTTTAGTCTGGAGATTGCACCTTGATAATGATGCAGAATTGTAGTAGGTAATTGACCTTTGCCCCCCTCTCCCCAAACAGACACACTTAAATTCTAAACCTAAATCTTAAAACGAAAAAATGTCAGATATATCACAAGGTTCTGCGTGCTTCCCGTTTCCTCTTCACTCGTGGCATCCACGTTATAATAATCCTTTGGCTAGAAGGGTGGAATTTCAGGAAAAGAAGAAATTCGTAAAATGTCTCGGCCCTTACTTTTTAAGAGTTTTTTTTTTTTTCTAAGCAGAAACAAAAAAATGCAAATACATAACTCGACAGTGACTTGGAAAATCCCGACACACGGCATCATTCCACCTGAAAGCATCACACAGAGTATCATGATGTGAAATTATCTACGTGCATTTTGACCTCTCTTGCCCTGATTAGAGATCTTCCTCTAATCTAGGTAAATCTAGGAACAGATCACACGCAAGGAGAATTCCATCAGGGACATCAAAGTTCTGGAAATGTGCAATGGAAAGTAAAACATCTTTGAATTGTTTCATTTAGAGGCTCTGATAACTAAATGTTTCCAGCCGCCACATCGATGTGGAGATGAGCGAGTGAGGCGGAGACATACTAGCCGGGAGTATTGTGGGGCTGTTAGTTGGGGGAGTTAGTTCACTGTCCCAACATTTCATGAGACGTGAATCAGACTCAAAACATGTGCCAAGCTGTCCCTGTAGCTCAGAGCTCATCAGCTGACCACAGCTGGAATTTGTAGGCTGGTGGAAAGCAGGGAAGACAGAGCGGGCCCTGGACCGTTTTCTAGCTGGGAGGAGGCCTGCGATTGGCAAGGGTAAGTGCATAGCACACGCTTTGCTACTGAGGGTCCAGATCCAGCTTTCTTGCCATCACTCTGCCAAACCAGGCGAGAGAAGCATAAAAAGCACTACTAAGAATAATTAAGGCCATGGAGGACAGATTTTATAAGGAGAGATTAAAGGGATTTTACATGTATGACTTGGCTACGCAAACACGAAGGGAGAACATGAAAACCGTCGATAAATATTTGAGAGGCTAAATTATTGGGAGAGGAATGAAAGTTTAAGCAATAAACAAAACATGAGAATATGGCACCGTACCCCCGACAGAAGTTAAGATACATAAATATAAAAAAGCTAAGTCATTCCAAAGTTAAAATTACCACAGAAAGTTACCCAGAGTGTTAGCACGTTATTCTCCTATAAAGGAAAGGGTATCGGACTCTTCTAATTCTTAGTGTCTCTGACATAGTCCAAAGATGTAAACACAATGCCCACTTGGAGACAGACAGACTCTCTGAGTATGCCTATGGATACACTCAGCCCATGCATGCCAGAATGCATTTTGAGGTAAAACTGATTCATTGTGTCCATAGACACTCAGAAAACACTCGCTTGGTGTTTCCAGACAAGCGGAAAGCTGACCCTGTCAATTGGCCTCAACATCTTTAACAAGCTACTGCTGAGAAAGAGATCACGTATCCCTCAAAAGGCTGTGCTTCGATTCAAATTGGAGGGCGAAGCAAATTATTTCCCTCCTTCTCATCTTGCTCCAACGCAAAGGTCCTCCTCCTTAAGGAGGGGCAGAGGGTCTGCTGAGGTAAAAATGGTTTTCTTGAATTTCTAAAATTTCCTCAGTGTATAAGAGAATATAGTAAGGCCGGACAGCCAGACCCAACAGTGGGTCCCCACCACAAAGCAAACGAGTTTTCACCTTTTCCCCTTCCTCCCCCAGAGTATGATTCCACGGGTCATGTCATAAACCACTAAGGAACACGGTTGGTGTTTTCTTGGGTAATCTTGTTCTCGAGAACTTGCAAATTGGTTCTCAAATTGGCATGCCACACATTATTTAAGATCCAAGGAAAAATTATTCGACTTCCAAGTAAAAATAGGAGATATAAAAGAAATGGACTTTAAGGATGTGAATGTTTTCCTGGGAATCCATAACAATGTTCGACCCTTGGCAACTCTGATGGTCTTGATTGCTTTGAGATCCTAAAGTGGACACTTTATTCTTTGTAGTAAATACCCCACTTGTGCAACAGGCATCTTCCAAGGGGACTCTGAGTTGCAAGGCCAGTACCTAAGAATGTTCTGTTAAATTTAGAGAAGTGTTAACCCAGTGACCCACTGCTGTTCTGACCAAGAGAACATTCAATCATTAAAACATGGGCAACTCCAAGCAGTGAAAACATGGGTGTGAGTGAGCCGTTTAATACAGCACTGACCTAACACTTCAAAATGGTAAAGGAATTGTTTTAATCAGTAAAGAAAATTTTGCTAAATGGAAAATCAACCTAATAACCTTCCAAGTTAGATTGTCTTTGTTTGATAAAGTTGTTGCAAATCTATAGCCTTTTCTTTGAGGTTTTTTCTTCTGACTCTCATTTGTGAGGGGAACCTAAAAGCTACCCCTTTTCAGAGAAGTAAAAGATATTTCCTTTCAAAAGAAGCTCCAACATAGTAATGATGGATTATTATGTTCCCAGGTTACTTACATCTGCAAGAGATGACCTCATACTTCACAAGTTAATATCCATATTCTTTACAATAACCTTCCCTAAAAGTTGTTTTTTATCATGAAACTGCCACCGGAAAATGAATATACTAGGCTTTATTTATTTAAAGGTGTGATGGCACAAGTCCTCATGACCTGCAATCTTGTGTACTAAACTTACCCTGTATTTTTTTCACCCCATCTAATTCTTCATCTACATAGTTTATCCTGTCATTACACATGGTTTGTTTAAAAATCACTCCAAGTTCTTTCCAAAGCCAGTTAATTATTTTTTTTTTTTGACACCAGAGGTATAGACCGTGATATGGTCAGAATTTCAGTACTATGTCAAAATATTCTTGCCCTGAGACAGAAAAGAATGGGGCACATTATAAAATCTCCAGTTGCTCTGAGACGTGAGCTTTACGATTGTACTGCTCCACAAAGTTATTAATCTCCTTAAAGGCAGGAGCTGTCTCCTTTTTTTTACCCCCTTATCGTACCTGGCCCAAGAGTCGGTCAATTGCTTCATTCTAAAAGATTTGAAAGTTATCACATAATTCCTGAAATAAACCTTTTTTGCACTTTTCAGTTACGTTTTCGGTTGTATTTCAAAAATATTAAATTGAAAAGAAAAGAAAGGTGCTCCCCCTACAACACTGTTCAAGCCTTTCTTAACAGCTTTTCCTTCCTGTTACTTGACTTTCATCTTGTTACTGTTGCTCGTTTTTTTGTGTGTTTTGTCTTTCACAGCATAAATATGCTACCGCCTGTCTTAAATACCCCGTTCTCCACTGCCCTGAGAGAATTCTGAGTATGTTCCGTGTTTAGGCATGTGAGCTGTCACAATTACCATAGATTAGCACCCAAGAAACACACAACCAAGCTACAGCTCTTGAAATAAAAATTAAAATTCTAATATCAGAACGCATTTCTTTCATATATTCAAATTTCTGGAAAAGAAAATTTTGAGTACGTCGTTATTCCAAACTTTTACTATTTTCCAAAGCCTGTTCTTTGAAGAAGTGCCAAAGATGTTTTGGATCAAAGTATGATAAATGATTTGTGAGGGATGGGTTGTTTTAGAAGAGCTTAAACAATACTGACCTACAGCATGTTTGCTGACCCTGGGCAAATCACTTAACCAATTTCTCTTTGGTAAAACAAGGAATGGGATTCCTGACCCAGTTTTGAAATCTATTACTAAAAAAAATAAAATAAAATGAACAGAGGGACAGACTTATCAGAGTAAGGACATAATCTTTAAAGTATTTTTCTTGGGATGCCTGGGTGGCTCAGTCGGTTAAGCGTCCAACTTTGGCTCAGGACATGTTCTCACGTTTCGTGGGTTTGAGCCCCACGTCGGGCTCTGTGCTGACAGCTCAGAGTCTGGAGCCTGCTTTGGATTCTATGTGTCTCCCTCACTCTGCCCCTCCCTCACTCGTGCTCTCTCTCTCTCTGTCTCAAAAATAAATAAACATTAAAAAAATAAAATAAAGTACTTTTTCTTTGGAAGTTGTTTTAAATGAATTTCAATGGGAAGATATAAAGTATCATTACCATTCTTTGATATTAACCATAACAACAAATATTTAATTGTAAAATTTGATTGTAGAGATTGAATAAGGCGTAATGCATTTTTAAAAGCAGGTACATTGATAATTCAAGGACAAATCTAAGGAAAAATCCTGCCTAAGGCAAAGAAAATTTCAACTATGACCAATTTTATCCAGAGATACTGAGGTAATGGGAACTCTACCCACTTACCATTAACATAGGTTGGGGATGAAGAGAAGGGTAAGTAAGTTCTTTCCTCAAATTCCAGTTGGGAATTTACTTTGGTAGTTAGGTGATAAAATTTCAAAATACATGAAATGGGCTATCTACATTTTGAAATCACAAGATCCCAGGTTTTCTTTGTTTGTTTTTGATTTTTTTTTAATGTTTATTTATTTTTGAGACAGAGAGAGACAGAACATGAGCGGGGGAGGGTCAGAGAGAGAGGGAGACACAGAATCCGAAGCAGGCTCCAGGCTCTGAGCTGTCAGCACAGAGCCCGATGTGGGGCTCGAACTCACAAACCGTGAGATCATGACCTGAGCCGAAATCGATCGCTCAACTATCTGAGCCACCCAAGCGCCCCACAAGATCCCAAGTTTAAGAAAACATCCATGCACCCTCATCTCCTGGGATGCAGGAGATAGATAGATGCAAATATGAGCCATGCGATGGCCATGCTATTCCACGCTTTGCAGTGTGGATCCTCACTGGATAACACAGTGCCCATCTAGGCAACTCTGGGTCACACGGCCAATACATACGAATATTCCGTTAGAGTAGCCGTTACGTTTCTGCACCTCTTGTGTACGACCTTGCTCTGTTTTTATTATAACAGTTTATTTTTAACCATCTGATTCCAGTTACATCAAATACCCACCATGCCACTAACAAACCCAAAATCTGTGCCCCTGCTCATGCTATTTGTCCCCTCAGAAGGTCCACATATGTACCCTACTTTAAACTTTCTTGACAACTAATGTGACCACCAATACATTTCCACCCCAGAAAAATTGCTTTACCACTGATGATCCCTTAGCATATTAAGAAAAAAAAAAAAAAAAAAAACCTGCAAAGAACAAAGACAATGCAATTATTCCCTGGGTATCCACTGTTTAGAGAAAGCAAAATATCAATACTTTGGTCTCTCTTCTTCATATTATTAAAAATGATAAGTTATTGAGGTTCTTTATATTTTTCTCCCTTGCTCTATTCATATGTGTGTATATCTCCATAAACAATAGAAAGTAATGTTTTCTAATATCATTGTGATAGTATTTTCACAATGGCCATCATTTTCTATTTACGTATCCACAACTTCAAGAGGTTATAAAGACTGTGAAATCAGGTTCCACTTTTTAATAATCTTTCATGCCCAGACCCTAGCGTATTGCATATTCAATGTTCTATTCTCTTATAATCAAAAAGAAGAATGAACGCAAGCATGCATGTGTGGGAATGTACTCAATCCTTGTGTTCTTTCCAGAAATAAATTGGACTAACAAGCCAAAAAGCTAGATAGAATTTATCAAATAGTCACAACAACCTATGAATAATATATTAAACAGAATAATCTTACCAGAGTATAATACAATCTTAACATTTTGATTAAAACTTATTTTACTCTAAAATTCACAGGCTTTGTGTGCTTTCCTTTTGAGAGGCGAAATAGATATACTTTCTAGCAGGATACTAAACTTATTATATCTTCATCATAATAACAATTCAATGTATTTTAACTTCCCCTACAATCATTTTGATGTGTTGAGAATCATCATCTGCCTCCCTAAAGAAATATTCTCCCCCAAAATCCATATTGGTATCTTGGATCAGGTTTGTTACAGGTAGTGTGTAAGAGGAGGATTCATGTGCAAGAAATTTACTTCGAAAGCAATCCCAAGGGAGACTTGAAGGGAACAGAGGAAACAGTACAGGGGGATGGAAGAAGCCCCAGCAAGTGTGTATCTTCAGGTAAATCCCCCGTCTCCACCTGATCATGCAGAGGTGCTCTGGGGCATGAAATATGCCTCAGGTTTGTCCGATGCAAGAAAGTGGACTTTTGCCTTCTCAGCGACTAGCCCTTGATGACCTAAGGATCATCCGAGAGGGAAGTAAATTCCCAGGCACCTCTAAGTCACTGTCCCTGTGGAGAGAGGGCTCCACAGACCGAGAACTATCTTCTGAGGACGGTTGTGAGCATCAACCATTAGAAGCAAAACGTCCGCAAGAGGCTTTGGGCAGACATAAGAGGAATCAGGGAATCAGTGGGGAGCACCAGTTGTGTTTGCTACAAATAGTAACTTGCAATTAGTATCGGATTTATTAGTTTTATCAGATATGCTAAATAAGAAACGGGTTAAATACATAAAAACGTACATTCTTCAAGTAAGTGCAATGCAGGTGTTGGAATGATACTGAGAAATTGTATTGACATGGAAATCTTCATGATATAGTATGTATTAAAAAGCAGGTGACAAAGCAATAGGTGCGATACAATTACACTGAATCGATTCAATGAACTGCCAGGGTAAATAGATCAATAGTGGGATGATTTGTGCTGCTCTTTATTTTGTTGTTTTATTTTTGATCCTTTGTTATGCAAGGTGTATGAGTTTTACAATATTTTTTACCATTTGATTCTGAAATCCAACAATTTATATCATGATTTATAAAGAGATGAGATGGACAGGATTTGTAGAGGAGATTAAATCTCTAAAGGCAGACAACACAGAAGAAGGTATTCCAGGCACGGTGAACTTTTTTTTTAAACGTTTATTTTAGTTTTGAGAGAGAGAGAGATAGAGCATTTCGGGGGGTGGGGGGGCGGGGCAGAGAGAGAGGGAGACACAGAATTTGAAGCAGGCTCCAGGCTCTGACCTGTAAGCCCAGAGCCCGACATGGGGCTCAAACTCATGAACCGTGAGCTCATGACCTGAGCTGAAGTTAGACACTTGACTGACTGAGCCTCCCAGGCACCCCCAGGCATGGTGAATTCTAAGAAGTTGGGACATAAATTAGGTTTCCCATGCATTTTTAGTAAATACATTGACATTAGGCAGATACAATTAAGGTCATCAGCTTGATCGATCAGTTAAAAGCTTACAGGCTAAATATAAATTCTTTCTCTATAGGAAAGGTTCTAGTTCCAAAGATAGAGTTTATCAAGTCCCTAGTGCAACAGTGTGTCATTATTTCTGTTCAAGAATTTATGACAGTGTTTCAGTTTTAAGGAGGGATAGATGTTCTTAGAAAATACCAGTTGAGGGTTCGGGAAAGGATTTGAATACAGACCTATTCCTACAAAAGAGGCAAATACATAGTGGAGAGAACTGTTGTTCTGGAGGAACCAGGGTCATATCTAAGAGCACCAGGACCTTTTGGCATGAATTAGACTTGAAACAATACCGCCATGCTTTCTAGTAGTACTGGGACAAATGATTCCAGATTTTTCACGTTGAATGAACACGGCATGTTAGGCCTGCTTCCATTACAAATAATAGAGAAGTCAATGCAAATCACCTTAAAAAAACAAAGAAAACAAAAACAAAGGGCAGAATTTATCAGGATAACTGGATAAAGAGAACACGAAGGCTTTCAAGGTTCAATTTCAATCTATATGTTGGCTCTATAATGGACACCTTTTTCTGTTTTCTCTGTGTTCCTGTAGGCTTTTTATTCCTAGGGACAAGCTACATGATCCAGAAATGCACCCTATCTTTTTAGGATCCCATAGCAGAATGGATAATTTTCTTTCCCCAACTGTTTTCTAAAGTCTAGCACGTGAGTGTCATTGCATTGTGTTGGGTACCTTGTCCTTCCCAACAATCACTGTTACCACGGAGGTGCAAAGTTCTGATGTCAGAGTTAGGGTCACATTATGTCAAGTGGATGCTCTGTGGAGTGACTGCATCCAAAACCTGTGGCTGGGGGACGTGCCGGAATGGTCAGCACTGGAGGAAAATCAGAATTCTGCATCCATAAGGGCAAATGAAATCGAATGAACACTCACTTTATAAATACCCTTCCTCTCTCAGAAAAAAAAAAAAAAAAAAAAATTGGAACAGTGAATGGAATGACACTAAAATTCCTAGTGAGGAACATCAAAGAGTCAAGTTGAAGAGGCAAAAAAAAAAAAAAAAAAAAAAAGCAATAAAGCATTGTTGACAATAGTTTCTGTTATTTATAAATTTTAGAAATGATGTTAACTATTTTGGGATTAGGATGACAAATATATCCTTTATTGTTTGTTTTTTGTTTGTTTGCCATCAGTTTCCTGGGGCGTGATTCATTTAGGATCCTTCTGTTAATAAATTTAAAGCAAAGTTTCCTTCATCAGACTTAACAATCTTCATTTCAAACATCTTCATTTAATTTAGGAAGTACTATTCTTGAGCTTACCAATTGTAAAGAATAGACTAAGCATACTTAGCACAAGTTCATTTTTAAATAAATTGGGATTTCTAACAATGCTATTTTGTCAACATTATATTTTTAAAAATACACACACGTTGTTCCTCCATATTTTGTTTTCATCATGATAAATGTGCTCTTCAATGCACATCACCTGGCTTACCCATCCCCCCACTCACCTCCCCTCTCATAGCCATCAGTTTGTTCTCTATAGTTAAGAGTCTGTTTCATGTTTAGTCTCTCTCTCTCTTTCCTTTGCTCATTAGTTTTTTCTTAAATTCCACATATGAGTGAAATCATATGGTATTGTCTTTCTCTGACTGATTTATTTCACTTAGCATTAGACTCTCTAGCTTCATCCATGTTGTTGCAAACCACAAAAGACCCCAAGTAGCCAAAGCAATCTTGAAAAAGAAAAACAAAACTGGAGGTATCACAATTCCAGACTTCAAGGTATATTACAAAGCTGCAGAAAACAAAACAGTATGGCACTGGCACAAAAATCAAAACATAGATCAATGGAACAGAATAAAAAGCCCTGAAATAACCCACAATTATATGGTCAGTTAATCAACAAAGGAGGAAAGAATATCCAATAGGAAAAAGACAGTCTCTTGAACAAATGGTGTTGGGAAAATTGGACAGCAATATGCAAAAGAATGAAACTGGACCACTTTCTTACACCACACATAAAAATAAACTCCGAATGAATTACAGACCTCAATGTGAGGCCTGAAAATATAAAAATACTATAAATATTATACACAGGCCATAATTCTGTGACATTGGCCATAGCGACATTTTTCTGGAGGTCTCCTGAGCCAAAAGAAATAAAGGCCAACATAAACTATTGGGACAACATCAAAATCAAAAGCTTCTGCACAGCAAAGAAAACAGTCAGCAAAACTAAAAGGCAATCTATTGAATGGGAGAAAATATTTGCAAATGACATATCTGATAAAGCGTCGGTTTCTAGAATATATAAAGAATGGATAAAACTCAACAGCCAAAAACCAAATAATAATCTGATTAGAGTATGGGCAGATGGAGAAGTTGGATGGCTCAGTTAAGCATCTCTTTATTTTGGCTCAGGTCACGATCCCAATGTTTTTGAATTCCAGCCCCACATCAGGCTCCAGGCTGACAGCGTGGAGCCTGCCTGAGATTCTCTCTCTCTCCTTCTCTCGCTCTCTCAAAATAAATAAATAAACTTAAAAAAATATATATGGGCAGAAGACATGAACAGACATTTCCCCAAGACGTAGAGATGGCCACCGGATACGTGAAAAGACGGTCAACGTCACTCGTCATCAGGGATATGCAAGTCAAAGCTACGATGAGCTATCACTTCACCCCTGTAAGAACGGCTAAAATGACAACACAAGAAACCTGCATATGTTTCACATTATACTTAGCTGCACTGCTACAGAGACTTAATGTTTAAATTTTAAAATAAGCTGTTGCCATGCAATCTACGATAATTTAGCATGCATATCGAATTTAAATGTGAACTCTACTTTTAATGTCATGTTTAATGTCATGACAAAAACAGGTCATGACTGACACCTTCTCCAGACCCAGGTAGAGTTTATATTAATAGAAGAGCGGGGTCAGATGAGTTGCCAGTGGGCAGCGTTGAATGCAAATGTGTGTAAGTTTACATAATCGCCCCTTGCCTTCATCTCTAATCATTTTTTTAGTGGGTTAACTGCCAACCGTGGCACTTTCACACCAAACTAAGAAAAAGGAATGCAGTTGCTCACTGGCCAAAGAAAGATACCTGACGAAACATAACTTATTTTACTGTATACAGTGACAATATATGCCTAACCATGCATTTAATTATTTGGCTTAAATAGGCCATCCTATTAACCTAGAGGGTATCTCAATTACGTGGGCAACCGACCTGTTTAGAGCTAGATGTAGGTCCAGTACTTGGGTGCTGGAAGTTGTATAATGCAATGCCAGCACGTTCTTCCATGAAAATTGCTATTTTTTTAGGTGTTATAAACTCAATGTAAGGCAAAATATCTAAAAAATCTTAGATGAATAGAAATGCAGTATCCAGAAGATCAGAATGATAAAAACGGATGCTTGGATATTGGTGGTGGAGAGGATTAGGTCATTTACCTATTTAATTCTGTCTAATAGGGTAAGCCTGGGCAGTTAAAATGTGCAGAAAATGTATCGACTAAACAGTGGTAAAAGCAACTGAGAAACCATAGCTTAAAAAATAACAAGTCTATGCGGTGCTTGGGTGGCTCTGTCGGTTAAGCGTCTCACTCTTGATTTCGGCCCTGGCCAGGCATCAGGCTTCACACTGTCAGTTGGGAACCTGCTTGGGATTCTCTCTCTCCCTCTCTCTTTCTCTGCCCCTCCTACGCGCTCTTTTTCTCTCTCTCCTTCCCTCTCTCTCTCTCAAAATAAATAAACTTAAAAAAAATAAGTTTACTTGACCATCTTTAAATAACCTCTACCAACTAATAGGAGGAGGCAGAGACTACTTTCGGGGAAGCTCAAAACCACAACTGAGACGCACAGATGAGAAAAAGAGAAAGGCAGATAATAACGTAAGAACTTTCTAACGACGATACCAATTCAACATTGGAACAGGCTGATTTGGAAGTCAATGGACTTTCCAAAACAGGAGGGAATGGACAAAGAAATGTGTATTTATTAAACAACTATTGTGCTGGTCTCTAGAATCAGAATGTTGTATATATTGCCTCCTCATATCCCCACACACCCATGAAGTGGCTAATATTACCCTCATTTAGATGAGGAAAACAGACTCAGGGTGATGTTCCAGACCCCAGAGCTGGAGAGACGTACAGCCAACCTGTGATCCCAAACTATTTGACTCCAAAAACTATAACAAGTAGAGATGGGATGAGCAGCTGTTAAAAACATCATAAAGGAGATTATTGCCACAGTTGATGACAAGTAGATTAGATTCTTATTGAAAGTCTTTTTGAACTCGGAAATAGTAGGACTTTGTTAGGGCAGAAGTTTAAGTTTCATTGTAGGCTAACACACAAACTTTTTGAAAGCCTACCTTTAAGCACCCCCACCCCAGGGCTGGTTAATAATATTCCTGGTGTTATATATAGAATATATACCAAATATAATATTACCAGTATTATATATATTTTATATAAAATATAATACCATCAGTATTATAGAATACCTTGTGAGATATATCTATATAAATAGATACAGAGATAAATCTATAGATCTATCTAGGTATAAGTATAGACATACATATATCTCCCTGGGGCTACTCGGTCTAACGTGGCCACAAGGGCTAGGATAGAGGTTAGCATTTTTCGAAGGAGATTTTCCTACAACTGGAAAAGTCAACTGAGCTTTAGTTTCCTGGCATCATGGTTTATAGCTTTGACATCTTCCTGTGTAATGACCCCTCAGCCAAAAAAAGGGTTGATATCAATAGGCCATTCTTTGGACATGGACAAGAGAACATAATATTCACCCACACTAATTAGAGATACACCACTCAGCCTTCTACTGGTTCCTGGCAAGTCTCCATGCAAGCTGCCCATTGCACTGATAAAAAGTGGTTGTTCTGTTCTTTTCAGTCTCATTTAAAGATGGAAACTTCCCATATTTAAGCATAAAGTCATATCAGAGACGGTGTTTAAAAAAATAATGGACTGTTGCATAAGCATATGGAAAATTGTTTTTCCTACAAGCCATTGAAATCAAACCATTTTTGGTATTTAGGTTGTGAAAGTCAGTGAAGTATTTTTCTGTCAAAGGGTTTGATTGAAATTAAAATGTGCTTTGGATAATGTGTTGGGCAGGGTTAACTTCCTGACAAGGCATTTGAGTCTCAAAGTGAACGTATGCATAGGGATGGCTGAATGAGCGAAGAAGGGGACATTAAGAGACTTAAGTAGAAAGTGTGGTAAATGTTTTAAAAATAGTTCCATCCATTGTTCAAAATTTTTAAACAGACACTGAGTTTTACTTTTCTTCCTGTAATATTTTCTCACCTTAAGCAACACGGAGTTAGAAATGTGGAGAAACAAAAAGCAGAATTAGAGAACGAACAAATAATGCTATTTTCTCATCTGATGGAAAGGCAGGGGAAAAAGTCAGAAATGGGAAGAAGGAGGCTCAGGAACACAGAAATGAAAAAAGAAGGGAAGTCAGGATGACTAATTGGAAGGGGAGTGGTATTCACAACCTTTCCCTGCTACTATTCTGATTTGAGCCCTCCTTAATGCATAAAATATGATAACCTACTCTCTAAATTAGTCTGTTAACATTTATCTCAATTCGTGATGTAATCTTTTATTTTTCAGCTGCATCTGCAGTGGTTACAGTCAAGAGAGTCTCAGGCTTCTAAGAGTTGTTCATGTTTCCCTTCTCAATAAAGATACTAGAAATGGCTACGCATGTTTATCTACCTCGATCTCTCAGGCATGCACTTCTCCACCCCCCCTTTCTCTGTTAAAGGCAGAACCTCAGTTTTCCTTTGCAGGGAATAACCCTGTCCTTGGCTAAATCAGAACATCTGGATCTTGATCTCATGGTCCTTGGAAGATAAGCAAAAAATAAAATTGTTCTGAATTCCCATTGTCTTCTCTAATAAGCTTTTTGTAAGAGAATAATCGTCTCCTGGGGAAATGGAAAAAATGATAGAAATAATCACATTCAACCCTGGACCAAATCTTTAATTAGGAACCATCTGAGAAAGGGGAGCAAGACTGCAAACCGTGCGGGGACCCTGACATTCGTGCATGAACTTCAGGAGTGACAGGAAGGGTCAGTCACAGAGAGATTGAAACTTTTGGCACGCGGGAAAATATTTCTTCTGGCAAATTCACAAATTTTAGTCAAGTCACTGAAACAAGTCTATTTGGAGAACATGAAATGTTAGACTATAAAATTTTAACAGACTCACTTTACATGCAAACAAGAAAACATCTGCTTAGCAGAAGTAACCACAATGCATCCTGAAGTCTAGAAAGCATGGCTACATGAAGTGGGGATTTTTCCATTTAGAAGAAAAATAGCAAAACACTGTAGTAACTAAATAATGTAAAAGTCTAAGTTAACCGAGCTGATGGAAACCAAATACATTTAACACTCTTCTCTTACAGTAGCAAGCCCAGTGACATTTTGGAAAAGAAGCTACCTGATGCAAAATGACAAAGGATATGTGCTTACTGCTATTTTTTCCCCTCATTTCCACATTTCTTCCTTTCAAATAATCTATTTAGACCACACTGCAGTGAGAAGTAATAGATTTTATACTTGTGGGTAGACATCTACTTCGTACGTGTTACTTCCATTTTCTAGTGTTCTTTTGGGAAATTGAGAACTAAGGATCACTGTAACAGCAATACAAAAAATCTCCTTTATCTTCTGCCCCAGATTTCCCAACTTCTAAGATTTTACCATCTTTCCTATACCACCAAAACCCTCCCCATCCTCCCTCATTCTCTCTCTCTCTCTCACTCCCCTCTCTCTCACTCCCCCCTCTCTCTGCCCTCTCTCTCTCTCTCCCCTCCCAACCCCCATTGGAACAGAATATACAACCAGAGTGTTGCCAGAAGAATAGAATCTTTAGAATGAATTTCCTTTGTGTGTGTGTGATTTTTTAATGTTTGTTTATTTTTAAGAGAGAGTGTGCGTGGGGGAGGGGCAGAGAGAGAGGGAGACACAGAATCTGAAGCAGGCTCCAGGCTCTGAGCTGTCAGCACAGAGCCCGACACGGGGCTCGAACTCACGGACTGTGAGATCGTGACCTGAGCCGAAGTCAGATGCTTAACTGACTGAGCCACCCAGGAGCCCCTAGAATGAATATTCTTAATTGGCTCTGAACTTTTCTGGGTTTGGTTCTCCAATCTGGTTAGATTTTAAAACATTAATGATTTTGTTTCCAATGATGAAAGGGGGACTTGAGTGCATGGCATGTAGTGACAAGTGTTTACTCAAAAATATCATTTTGGACACACCTGTAATCAAGTACCTATAGAAGTCACGGCTCTAGGTAACAAAATAATAATTGCTGCCTTAGAAAGTTCCGTCAAAATTAGTAGCATACGAGGGTTAGGTGGGATATTATTAGTTTGCTAGGGCCGTGATGACAAGGTATAAAAACCTGATGCCAAAGGAATTCCATCTGTTCTGTATGATCACCACCCCCCACCATCCCCCCCCCCCAGGGGGCAGAAACTCCCCAGGACATAAAATTAGAATCAGTGGGTCCAAGTTACAAGGTCAGTGTTTGAGCCAAAATAATGAGAAACAGTTTTAACACTCAGAACAATCCAAAGATAAATAAGCGATCTTAAAACAGAATGAGTTTTCTTATTGGAAGTCTCCACGTGCTGGCTGAGCCCCTTGCGCGTCGGCGGAGCGCAGCATAAGGCAGCACATTCAAGCACCAGATTGTTGGTCAACCTATGAAACCTTGAGAATCCCCACCACTACTGTCGGTAACTGCTAGTTAGTAGGACAGAGGTTTTAGATTTTGCATCTAAATTACCTAGAACACCTAGAAAATAATAGGTGCGTAAGACTTACATTAAGATTAATCTTTTTTGGGGGGGGGGCACCTGGGTTGCTCAGTCGGTTGGGCGTCCCACTTCGGCTCAAGGTCATGATCCCACGGTTTGTGAGTTCGAGCCCCGCGTCGGGCTCTGTGCTGACAGCTCAGAGCCTGGAGTCTGCTTCGGATGCTGCGTCTCCCTCTCTCTCTGCCCCTCCCCCCACCAGCGCTCTCTGTCTCTGTCTCTCTCTCTTAAAAGAAATAAACATTAAACAATGAAAATAAAGGTTAATATTTTCAACATATTATAACAGAGTGTGACAGACCAGAGCTTATTACACAGTGAGTGTAATATACCAGGAAGCATTCTCTAGGCGTTGTTTTCTCGTTTGTGCATGCATACAGGCAAGGAAAAGGAAAAGACTCAAAATTAAATCTCTCTCAGTTATGCTAAGTTGCTTTTACCATAAACATTATTGCATGTGTAAGTCACCTACCATCGGCATATTGTTGAGTAGCAAACTGGCCCACGCTTAGTGGCTGAAACCAACCTCAGTGCATGGTTTCACACTTATATATGGGTTCGCGAAACCATTCTACTGGTGTTAGCCGAGCTCAGCAGCCTTCACGTGAGGTTCCTCAAGTATCTGTGGTCAGGTAGTGAGTTGGCTGCAAAGTGGCTATGTAGGATAGTAGGGGCCAGTAAGCTCCGTCCACATTTCATCCTCTGCGAGCTAGCCTTTTTCTCACGTCTTAGCAAGGGTTTCAAGTGACCAGTCGGAGGCACGCAAGTCTTCCTGAGGCCTAGTCTCGGAACGGGCATACCAGTGCTCCCAACCTCTTCTAAGGTGACTTTGCTATGGGCCCGAGCGAGTCGCGAGGCCAGAACAGTCAATAGTCTTTACCTGTGGGAGAAGAAACAACGTTGCCAAGGACATGCATACCAAGAGAAGGGAAAAGTAGGAAAACTGTCACAATGGATCTATCACACCATAAAAGTCTATATTTTGGCAGTCCCTATGTTATCTATGGCAAGAGCTAGACCCATATGAGCTATTATGAAAACAAAAAGTACAAAAGGTTAATTTTAGAATGATTTTTATGTGTATTATTTTATTGTCAAAAGGTTATGCTTTGGCTATATTTGCGAACTCAGTAGCAGAACTATATTAGTTTTCAGTTGCTGTGTAACAAATTACCATAAACTTCGCAGATTAGACAACACATGGATTTATTTCATAATTTCTGGGAAGGACCTTTCTGGCCTTCCTGGGAGCAGAGGGCTTAACTGGGTCCTCTGCTCAGGGTCCCATGAGACTAAGGTCGAGGTGTCACCTGGGCCTAGGGTCTCATCTGAAGTCTGGGATATCTTTCCAAACTCATGCAGTGTTGGCAAAGTTTATTTCCCTGAGGTTTTACCACTCATTTTCTTTAAGACCCTCAAGAGAGAGGGTCTTTAATTACATATGCAAAACCCCTCTGTTTTAGTCATATAACATAACTTAATCATGGTGATGATATCTATTCTACTCATAGGTCACAATTAAATGGAGGAGATACAATATGTATATTGTACTTGCTTAGGGACCATCTTAGAATTCTGCATACCACAGAAACAATTCTAAAATACCTTAAAAATATCCATCATGGGGCGCCTGGGTGGCTCAGTCGGTTAAGCGTCCGACTTCAGCTCAGGTCACGATCTCGCGGTATGTGAGTTCGAGCCCCGCGTCGGGCTCTGTGCTGACTGCTCAGAGCCTGGAGCCTGTTTCAGATTCTGTGTCTCCCTCTCTCTCTGACCCTCCCCCGTTCGTGCTCTGTCTCTGTCTCAAAAATAAATAAACGTTAAAAAAAAATTAAAAAAAAAATATCCATCACATTTTTACAGATAGGATGATTCCTGCCTATATGGTGTAGAACAAAGTCTCGGAGGTCTTCCTTAAAAATAATCTTTTCACAGAGTTTTCTAACATCAATGGGCTCTAAGGCCTGATGGCTACTAAAATTAGTTTCTTTGCTCAGTAAAAATCACTGAAGCTCTGAGCCTAAACTTGAACCCATTTTTCTTATATTAAATGTCTTAGAGATTTGCTAAGACTATATAATTTTCATACCTAATAGAATAACATAGCGAAAATTAATATATCTATATTTAGGCCACCACTGTTAACAGAAAAGACATTCAGTCTTTTTTTTTTAACGTTTTATTTATTTTTGAGACAGAGAGAGACAGAGCATGAATGGGGGAGGGTCAGAGAGAGAGGGAGACACAGAATCTGAAGCAGGCTCCAGGCTCTGAGCTGTCAGCACAGGGCCCGACACGGGGCTCGAACTCGCGGACTGCGAGATCATGACCTGAGCCGAAGTTGGACGCTTAACCGACTGAGCCACCCAGGCGCCCCAGAAAGAGACTTCTACATAAAAAAGATGCATGCCAATCAAAGCGGACAGGGGAGTAAGATCTAAAGATGAAGAAATCTGTCCAGTTGAGCTCTAATAATCAGGAAGACATGCGACCATTCATTTCTCATGAATTCTAGTTTAAAAGAGAAAGTTCCAGAAGCAGAGCTTTTTTTTTTTTTCAGCTGCAGGTAAAGTCAAAAGAGGTACCATGAGTTTGGCACACATTACCTGGGCCAAAAATGTGAAACGAGGTCTAGGCTGACACTAAGTCATGTTAGAACAAACTCTGGTCCATCCTACTGGAGAACTGAAGACATTCTCTCACAGGAATGTATGAGACTTTAAGGTCTGACAGAAGACTTACATGTATTTCTGTGTATGTATATGTATTTGCATATTTATGTGTATGCGTGTTTGTGTATTTATGTGTGTTTGCATTTATATGTATTTGAAAGTGCATGCATATTTGTATGTTTATGTTTTTTTCACATTCTATTTTTTAAATTTTTTAAAGGTTTATTTTTGAGAAAGAGAGAGAGAGAGAAAGACAAAGCGTGACTGGGGGAGGAGAAGAGACAGAGGGAGACACAGAATCTGAAACAGGTTCCAGGCCCTGAGCTGTCAGCACAGAGCCTGACACGGGGCTGGAATCCATGAACCGCAAGGTCATGACCTGAGCTGATGTCTGACGCCTAACCAACTGAGCCACGCAGACACCCCTTAAGATTCTATTTTTTAAGGAATCTCCACACCCAACGTGGGGCTCAAACTCACGACCCTGAGATCAAGAGTCACATGCTCCACTGACTGAACCAGCCATTTGCCCCTGAATGTTTATGTTTAGTTGTATGTTTGTGTTTATTTGTATATCTATATGTGTGTGTGTGTGTGTGTGTGTGTGTGTGTGTGTGTGTGTGTGTTTGGTGTATTCATGTGTGTTTGTTTTTGTTTTTAACCTACAAGTATAATACTCTGGTCCTCAGTACTCATTTTGATAAAACCACACAGAAGTGGCTATCATTGTTGAGGTTTCTCTCAAACTATCGACACATCAAATACAACAAAAAATCAGCACAAATACTTAGAGGAAAAAAACATCAGAAATTGAATATTGAAAGCCCCAAAGTACAGGAAAATACATATTTCCTTAAATGCAAGGATTGGTTTGTTTGTCTGTTTATTTTAATGTGGTTTTCCCCATTCGCAAGGATCCCAAAGGCCCCTGTGGCAGGACACTTTGCTGCTAAGGGATTTAAGATCTTGAGAGGTTGAAGCTGGAAAACAGAGAGCTCTCTGTTGTACACAGACCTATTTCTTTGGTTTATAAAGACTTTTAAGAGAATTGAATTCAATTTTTCTTTTTTAAAGTTGATTTATTTATTCTGAGAAAGAGATAGAGAGAAAATGTGCACATGCATGCTAGCAGAGAGGGGCAGAGAGAGCGAGAGAGAGAATCCAAAGCAGGTTCCATGCAATCAGCACCGAGCCCGATGCAGGGCTTGATCTCACAGCCATGAGATCATGACCTGAGCCAAAATCAAGAGTCCTACGCTTAACTGACTGAGCCACGCAGGTGTCCCACACACTACATACTAAATGCAAAGCATATAAACATTATTTTACGCCTCTTACATTGGCAATAATTAATATCCTACCATTGACTTAAGTTCACCTTTCTTTCCTTCTGTAGTTAAAATGAGATGCTTGTGAAAGCTGATCTGTTGTAGACAGTGTGCATGAATGTATGCTAAGAAGCCCTTCTTTCTCTTTAGAGGTTGATCTTTCATGTCAATATTTAATGTCTTTCTGGTTATGACTTAGGCTTTTGGTTCCATAAGGGACATAAGGTCATTTGGAAACTGAAGGCAGGAAAACAGTTTCCTGTTACCATATTTAACCCCTTTGGTCGGTCACAGGGAAGTAGGTATTTGTCAACGCTTTCTTGGCTAATTTCAGGGATCCGTGGTCTTAACTTTCATTCTAAGATACCCGTGTGGGACCTGGCCCTGTCCCTCCCTTTTGCAGATGTCTTAGCTGCCTGCCTGGGAAAGGATTCTGAGCACAAGGGCGCCCTTTCTCTCTCCGTGGCTGCTTTGGCAAAACCTTTTCTCCTGTTGTTTTGACTCCCCTTCCCCTCCCCATTTCCTACGTCCGTCCATCTTTTTCTAATTATCCTCAACCGGAATGACTCAAAATCCACATACACTCAAAATGAAATTCTTGTGGTTGGGGACAAGGAATTCAGAAGTAAACGTGCATGTACGAAAATGTCATGTAAGGGTAACTTGAGGGTGGAGAGGTGTCACTGGACTAAAACATGCCTGATAACACAGCCAGCCCAGCAAATATGGAGGGAAGGCATTTTAATTCACTTAGCACCTCCAAACTTGCTTGTGAATTACTACGTCACTTTGCCCTATGATTGTTTACCCTTTATAAGATCCCTCCCGCCCGTCAGCACACATGAATTGCCCACCTCTCAGCTCTGCCCTCATTCTTCATGGATCTCCGTGCAGGTTTCTCTGTGGTTTTGCATTGGCCTAAGTGTGTGTATTCACTGAAGTGTCCCCCCTGCCATGTGAAACTCACACTTCTTCCTGTCTGGTTTCTCCCCGGTTAAATGTTATATACTTAACAGCCCTGTGTTTATTTTTTTAAGTAAAATCTGTAAACAAATCCTTGTGGCATTGCTAATTCTGACTACTCTTCACTCAGATAACTTCTGTCTTTGCATCATGTGTGTTTGGTACATGCGCATAGGTGTGTGTTGGGGGGGAAAAGGGGTGCCTATGTGTGTAAATTCATTTATGAAAAGAATAGAATTGACTGGTGGTATTTTCAAGTAAAAGAATACACCACTGGAGAAGCTCATAAGGGCCTGCGAGAATTCTTGAGCTTCCTCAAATGATGGGTAATTATAATAATAATAATAAATACCTTTGCTTCTTATGCAGATGTTTAGGGGCGATAGTTATTTTTCAGAGGTGACAAACTAGAAGAGGTATGTTTGCCTCTAAGCTTCTGAATACTCTGTTCCTACGACGTTGCCATTTTTCTAGCATTTTTGTGTACAGTATAAGCGTGGCTTTGGATGTTAACCTCCCCATCAACTTTCAACCAGGCTACTCTTCTTCCCATAGTGTGAATACCATTGGTATTTGTGTTGGCAATGACCCAGGCAGGGTGTGTGCATGTTTGTGTAGGCCAACCACATGTGGGTGGGACAATAAAAACAAAACCTCAGCATAGCATACCTTGAGACAAAGGTGGATGAAGAGAGATAATGTGTGGTATAAATTAAAAATGACCTCAGATGGAAATTTTGTGGGTATTATAAAAACACGAAAACAATCTATCTGTCAGCAGAAAGTTTACTGTAATGGTGAGCCCCTCATTCTTCACATCTTAAACTGATGCCTCCCTGTTATTCTGGAACACAACTCCCATTGGCGACATTCCTTATTTTCTACAGAACCGTGGGCATCATAAAGAGAATGGTATTAATCATGTTTATCTTTGCCAATTTTATAACATGGTCAGCCTTTTAGGGATTAAGAGCATCAATCCGCCGAATATTTGCGATTAGTTCCTCAACATTTCAGGTTAATCAAAAAAAAAAAAAAAAATAGAAGGGAGTTATACACAATGCCTTTGTTAGTATAAACCATGCATTTTTAATCTGTATGTTTAGGAGCAGCGAGGTAGATAAAAAAACTCCTGCAGAAGGCAGTGTGGAACAGTGAGAAAGAAGAATCCTAGGGGACCACGCAGTTCTGCTCTGCAAGCCTGTTTCTGGCACTTAGAGCTGGGTGAACTGGGCCAATTACTTAAACAGTCCAGATCTCAATTTTTTAACTATAAAATCATGTAATAAGAGCTATCTTAAAGAGTGGTTATAAGTACCAGAGCTAACATAATCCTTTGGTCATTGTCAGTCTAAATGCATGATAGATGATTATTGTTCTTAGTATTATTTATTTTATGGAAAAATCCATATAATCAATTTATTGATTCTATGAAAAGCACCATAGAACATGTATGAATAGAATTACATGTGTAATTGTATCCATAAATCATCTGTAATCTCTTAAACAGGCATAGTAATACCATGTCCATTTCAGTAGAAAGTCATCATTTTCCACACGAGTTCTTTGGGCTTTTTTGGCTCTCACCCTAATTGAGCAGCAGAGAGGCTTTCAAGCTGCCTTTCCTGAAGTCATGGCTCTTCCTAAGCAGGCTTTCCAGCTTACTGTCCCCAGCTTAGCCAGACTTTAGGAATTTTCTTAATGCATATCTTGTCTTAGTAGATTTGACCATGACCTTTGATCATGACCTTCATGAAAGTCTGTCCTCTCTCCATCCCTGAGACAACCACTTTTACACTTTACTGGATTCCATCAAATTTATGTCTTTGTCTATAGGATGATGTTATGAGCATTAACAATGTAAAACTCTTAATCACAACTCAGAATAATCGCTCAATAATGGACTTGCATTACAGTTATATTAGCAGCAGCCTTATCATCATCCTAGATTTCTTTGTTAGCTGTTCTCCTTCCTGACCTCTAGTAGCAATGGCCTCCCGGTTATCAGTTCTTGGTCTGTTAGTCTTTGTTCACTAGTTTTTGTTAAGAAAATCACCCACTCGCTTGACTGCCTTACATTAATGATATTCAGATGTAACTCTCTAGCCCAATCACTTGCGAAAGCTTCAGTGTTATATTTCCATTTGCTTCCATGATCTTTACTCAAATGGAATATCCTGTCATCATCACCAGCTGAGCATGCTGGTGACCTAGATTCTCCCCCACCTTGTGCTGTTTGCTTTCTTCACCGTCCCTCCCCGACCTGGCCCTCTTCACTTCACCCCTATCGTTTCTCTATCAAGAGACACGAGTCCTTGTTTTTCTTAAATTTGTCCATTCTTCTTTGCTTTGGTCATTCTTCACTTTCAAACATTCAGTGCTTTACCATTCAATCAATTCAATTGTCGTTATTTGCCTTTTAGTGGAACTATGGTCTTCCGTTACACCCAATGCTAATTCTACAGGATACATTGCTATGGCAATGATTTTGAATGTCCTTTTATTTTCCTCATTTATTCCAGAGCCTACAAAGATACCTTAATGTCATCTATATTACATTAAAGTTTATTGATAGTTTTTATGTCACTAATGTCTGAAAATTTTATCTATCCCAACTCTTTTTTTTCTTTAAACTACTCTGTATAAAGATTTCGTTTCAATGAGTATGGGCCATCCTGAGCCACCTAAAAAAACCCATGGTGGTTGACTATTAATTCTAGACCACTAGCTCATGCTTTGATTTTCTATTTGACAATGTTTCTACATATTCTCTTGGCCTACTTTTTGTGGTTCATGCAAGACTCAGCTTAATTTTCATTGCCTTGTACAGCTTTTCCTTGATGATCTGCCTATTTTTACCTCTCTGTTTTCTGATTATCATACCTTTTTATGTACTACATATGTTCTCTTTACGCTCTCTATTATAGCTTCCTGTAGGCCAAGTTTTTATATGACCTTTATAAGATGTAGTTTGTATTCCCCCCAATATTATCAATTATCCTTCTTTCTTTGTAATTTCTACTGCCAATACCAGAGTTCAGGTCCTTTTAGCTTTTTCCAGGAACCATTACCTCTGGTCTCCTCGTACTTTACTTTAGCTTTAGAAACAGAAATTGTACAGTAACATTCAGGATGGATCAGAGGGAAAACAGACACCCTGTCATTGCTAAAATCTGTCAGTAACAACAGTGTCATTTGTAGGGACCTCTTACCTGTTTGGTAAAGATCTCCTTTGGTTGTAAAACCCAGATCTTTATTTAGTGTCCTCGAAGAGCTTAAAACAACCTTCCCACATATTCAAGTCTGAGGATTCCATTCTTCAAAAATCATCTGTGGGCAGGATCTTCTAGATTTTTTTCTTTAATCCTTTGATATTCTCTACTTATGGGATTTGGTCTTTCATGTTTCCTTAGTTACACTTGTTTAGGTACTCAAGCTCTTAATTCAGGATTAATACAATTGCCTCATAAGAGTGCTTTGGTTTCCTGTAATATCTCACCCCGGTTCTTCCTGAATGGAACTGAAGTAATGATTGTCCCAAAGTACATCGTTTAGATTGTCTTCGAGCCTTTCCACGCTGCCTGGCTTCACAGCTGCTTGGCAGTCTGCTCTTTTGCTTCCTTTTAGGTCATGAACAACTCAGAGGCATGCATCATGCCTCTGTCTCCGAAGACAGAGATGTCTTGTTCAAATGACAGAAACTGAATATTTTCATACCAATGAATTATGCAAGCTTTTAAGTGTAGTGTTCAGCCAAAATTCTATTGTTTCATAACTGGAAAACGTATGATAGATCAACCTATCATTCACAGTTACAATGAAACCATCTTTTTACAGGTGACTTGAGTGTCAGGCACTGTATTAAGAGCACCGTGATAAACATGACTGATTGCCTACCGTTGAAGAACTCAACATACAGTGAAGGACACAAAGAGTACCATATGATGGTGTTGGAGTACATAAAAGGATAGATGCCAAAAAAAGGGGCAGAGAAAAGACAATAGACAAGAGAGAAGGGGACAGGTACAATATTGCTTTAAGATGAATGGGACCTTAAAAGACGAGTTCGCCTCCACAACTATTATATATTAGGAAGGATGATCCCATAATATTTTTTTTTAAATCTCCCAAATACCAATTTCGTATTCTCTTTTTGCTAATCCCAAATTCTCTGCTCTGCTTCGGTGCTTGTCTCCCATGTACAATTTGAAGATGAAATACTAACTTCTCTCATGTCAGTTAGATTTGCTTTTTTGAACATCCGAGAAGCTTTCATTTTCATATTCCACTGGCAAGTTCCTTCGTCAGCTTCTGAAATTGAAAGAATATATAATTATAAGCTTACTTTGTGGCCGCAATGGTGAGGATGGGCGTTTTTCAAGTTAAAAACAAAATCATCTTCCTGGACACATGGCAAGCCTAGAATTCAATCTCTAAATTATAGGCTGCCTACAAATTCCTGTGCTTGTTTGTTCATCTTTCAGCTAACACCTTTCATGTATGGCATTTTTTCTCTGAATAGGAAGAAAATAGAGTAGGTGTGTGAACCCACTAAAGGAACTGAAACTCTAAATATTGCATTTTTTTTCTGGATCAGGACCACCAAAATATCCTAGATGCTCATATGAGATCCTAGTTCCCTTCTAGAATGGGTAAGTAGATAGTAAAGTGAAGTTTTGAGAGATGGTTTTAAGAAACCAGCCAGCCTGGATTTGTATCCCAACTCTGCCTCTTGCCAGTTATGTGATTCTGTGCAAAACACTTGACCTCTACGTCCCACCAGATAGTTTGCCTAATAGACTTTTGAAGTTAAATAGATTAATAACACTACATTCTAGCTCATAGTAATCATTTAATACATTTGAACCATTTTTATTGGGGTGCCGGGGTGGCTCAGTCAGTTGAGCGTCCGACTTCGGCTCAGGTCATGATCTCGCAGTTTGTGAGTTCGAGCCCCGCATCGGGCTCTGTGCTGACAGCTCAGAGCCTGGAGCCTGCTTCTGATTCTGTGTCTCCCTCTCTCTCTGCCCCTCCCCTGCTCTCTCTCTCTCTCTCTCTCTCTCTCAAATAAACATACAAAAATAAAAAATAAAAATAAACCATTTTTATTGTATTCCTCTTTCAAGTTACTGTTTACTAGACTTCTTATCCAGATTTTTGTCATTCAATATATAGATAAATGAAGCTGTAATTACTTTTCTTTGTTCTTTCTTCCTGAGAATTAACTGGCACATTTAGAGCAATGACTAAATAAATATTACATTTCTCTGAGCAAAATCAATTTTTTCTTACCTTTCAGATACCACCTTATGTTCTATTTCCTTTTATTCCATGAGTAAAATATCAACTTGTACTTAAAATCTATTAACTTACATATATTAGTACCTATTATTTATACATTTACACATATTTGTATCTTTATCTCGCCTTGTTTGTCCCTCCTGCTGAACTGAAATGAATTGCCTGAATGGGCGTAGTTGGTCTTTTCTGCCTGGTTCATGTAGATCGTAATAAACTTTGACTGAATGAATTTAGAAGCAGAAAGTAAGTCATACCTAGTCTTGCACAGCAAAGGACATGTGGTGGTTCTGCAAAGCAGAAACCCTCTGGCACAGACCAGATAATTGACCAAAGGGCGGAAACAAGTTCAGGCTCTCATTTTCCTTGGATGGCTGAAAAAATGTATTTTTTAAAGCACTGAATTTCTGCTGTCATATGAACTTAGGCATACATGAAAAATTTACATTTGATTTGGAGTAATATAACTTGTGAACACATAAAAAGGATATTTAACTTTTGTTTCGTGTTACTGCAATTCATCAGGAAAAAAAAATACCTGTCTTGTTTCTCCAAGAAAAATATTTTCATCAAGAAAGGTTTAACAAAAATGCCGGAGGATGGCAGGATTTTCGTGTAATGTGCCAATTCCACGTGCTTTGGAAGCTCAGATGTTTAGAGCGGGGTGAGGATGTTACGCCACAGCTCATAAAATGAAAGGACTAACGGGAAATCTCACTTGTGCATCTGAAGCAAGTCAACTGTTTACACTCACATGTTTTAATTCATAAGTCATAACCCAGCATCACAGAACTCTGTGCGTGGCGGATCATTTCAGTGGATAAAATGCAAAACATCTTCCCTCATAGACCTTAGTCAGCATTAAAAAACAAAGCATGATGTGCAATTTTTCTGTTAGAAATCTAATACAATCACTCCATACTTGAACTTCATTTCCACAATAACGAGATACTTGCCATTCCTAGAATGGATAGCCAAGTCATCCAGCATATCTATCCCTAATATGATATTAAGAGAAAGATGGTTACGTACACAGAAAGAATAAACCTGAAAGATTAGACATCGACGTGTGAATAGTACTTCGCCCTAGAGAACGAGATCATGAGATTTTACCTTAGTTTATACAGTCCCGCATTTCTTAAGTGTTTTTAACTTGAACATATGCTACTTTAGGAATTGGGGTAATGGAAGAAACAATGCTATTCCTTTTTAAGAGTATTTTATTTCTCATATCATCGTGGGCTATGTGTACCTAGCAGTATAAGTTTAACATTTCAGAGTACTTAGTGTCCATGTAAACCATGAAAATAAATCAATTTATTAACAAGTAACTTTCAGTTAAGCTAGATATGCTCAAAGACAAAAACCTCTGATTAGACGTAGATGCATTTTTATCAGTCTATAAGAATGGATAACAAATGAACTGTTGAATAGTCTTTCAAGGAAACTCAGACATTTTCAATCAAAATTCCCTAGGTTTTGCTTCAATCCCTTTTTATTAGGATCTTAAAATTCTACGTAAACTCTTAACACTATTTGTTTGCACATCAAATATTAATTCAGCTGTTATCTCGGCTCTTACTACAAGACTAGTCATTTCTTGCCCACACGTTAGCAAGTAAGTTTGACAAGCCCGCCCACTCTTTGCTTTCTTCGCTTTGAGACTAGAGGGACATTTTTGTTGTTGTTGTTGTTGTTGTTGTTGTTTTGGTTTGGCTTTCTTTTTAATGAACCTAACAAGTGTTGTTGGAAGCTCCCAAAAGCGTGAAGGAGTAGGATGCTTTTTAAGACCTAGGGCAGAATTGACTCACTGGTACCACCTGTAGTGAGGAACTGTATCCCTCCTGTGGAGGCGCAATTAAAGGTAGGGAGCAAATTTTGGTAAATAATGATTGAATCTACCGCAGCTGTGTCCACCACCATGCTAGGTGTGAGCGCTATAAACAACACGTTGTCACGTGCTAAGGGTCACAGATCAGAGATATACCCAAAATGGAAAAAGAGTTGAAGATGCCATTCTTTTGGAGAAGGTGGAAAAAATCTTTATGGAAGCCGTAAGAGAAGCCATAAGCCCAGTTCTAATAATGAGAACGAGGTCTGTCAAAAAAGTAGGCGTTCGCAAGGGGGACAGAGAGGTGAGAGCATTACAGGTGGAGGGCACAGCATATACAAAAGAGCCACAGAAGACATGACTTGATTAACAAAACATGCGCAGCATAAGGATTGAAAATAGATCGCAAGGGGATAAGTAGTAGGATTGAGGCCTAGAGATCACTGTAAAAGATCTGGACTATAATGCTAAAACATTTGGAACTTGTTTTGTGGGTTACGAGAGGTGTAAGAGTTATGTTTATACTGCGTGCCAGTCTATCGCAAAACATAGTGGCTTAAAACAACTAACGCTGGGCAGCATGACAAACCCATAAAAATTTTAGTGGCTTGAAACAGCACCATTTTTTAGTTAATGATTCTACGGGTCAGCAATAGGGACTGGGCTCAGAGAGGTGGTTCTAATCTCAGTTGGGCTCACTCCTGTGATGTGGCTGGAACACTACTGGGTAAATAGGAGGCTGGTGTGATTACGGGCTCATTGCAATCCCGTCCTTCAATGGACCCCAGGTCTGTTTACATGGGGGAAGCCAGAAAGGTCTCAGGAGAGCGAGTGGGATTACGTAAGGCCTCAAGAGGCCGAGATTTGGAAGCTAGACTCAACCCCTTCTTGTTTTATTCTATTGGACCAAGCAAGTCACAAGGCCAAAACGGGGCAAGTAGACCCCGATTCTTGATGGTTAAGAACTTCCAAGTCAAACTGTGCACAGAATAGAAATGAAGAGGAATGAAAGATTGTATTCATTTTTGCAACTTATCAAAAGGAACTTTTTTGAATGATTTTTGTGTGTACAGAGGTTACAAACGGAGTGATGGATTTCTGTCAAAGAATATCCTGAATATTCTTTTAGGTGAAGAAAATCCTTACACAAGAGAACACAAAGAATATAGGAACTGAAAATATGAGAGCGTTTCTAGGGGAAGTTGTGAGAGATAATAAGATGTTCTTCTGGAGGGACTTTGGAACCCTGGCACACCAAGGCAACCTGCTCTTTCTTCTTCCACTAGCCAAGCAGAAAGCACTCCCAGTTAAAAACAAACAAACAAACAAAAACCAAACAAAACATCCAGTGTCACATGTCAACTGTATCACCAGATAAAGATTAATTTCAATTATAAAGGATGTGGTTTATATATACAGTGGAATACTACTTGGCAATGAGAAAGAATGAGATCCTGCCATTTAGAACAACGTGGATGGAACTGGAGGGTATTACGCTAAGTGACATACATCAGTCAGAGAAAGATAATAGGATTTCACTCATGTGGAATTTGAGAAACATAACAGAAGACCCTGGGGGAAGGGAAAGGGAAAAAAAATAATAGTTTCAAACAGAGAGGGAGGCAAACCATAAGAGACTTGTAAATACAGAGACCAAACTGAGGGTTGATGGCGGTGGAGACCCAGGGGGTGAGGGGAAGTGGGTGATGGGCAGCGAGGAGGGCACTTGCTGGGATGAGCACTGGTGTTGCATGTAAGCCATGAATCACGGGAATCTACCCCCGAAGCCAAGAGCGCTGTATACACTGTATGTCAGCTAACTTGACAATAATTTATATTAAAAAAAATTAACTTAAATTTTAAAAAATCCTTGTAAATATTAAAAAGGGTACCCAGTATTTATATATGAGCCATATCTGGTATATTGGGATAGCAGCGTAGCTTGGGGGCAATATATTGGACTACAGCTGGTAGGAGAATGATCCTGGTTTTGAGACACTAATAGGAGTGTGAATCCAGTTTTGAGACCTTTCGCTGCCTACTGTGGTTTTCTAAAAATGGAGGGAAAAGTCTGAAGGAGGAAGATCACAAAATGAGTCAGGGAGGATGGGTTACAGCAGGCCGGGACTGAATGTTAAGGGGTTGCTTATAAGGGATCAAAGAGAAGGGGACGGAGCCAAAAGGGCATAGACACTTTGGACCCTGGCATGGCTGCCTTCTCTTCTGACATCTTTTTAAATTACAGGGTTGTTTTTTCTTTCAATGAAGCTTTTAAGGGATTCATCCCATTTCCTGCTGTAGTCTTCGTTCTCATCTTTCTCTTAAGTATACCTGTTTCTATACTTTTATGCAACGGGGCGCCTGGGTGGCTCAGTCAGTTGAGCGACCGACGCCAGCTCAGGTCATGATCTCACGGTCTGTGAGTTTGAGCCCCGCGTCAGGCTCTGTGCTGACAGCTCAGAGCCTGGAGCCTGCTTCCGATTCTGTGTCTCCCTCGCTCTCTGCCCCTCCCCTACTCATGCCCTGTCTCTCTCTGTCTCAGAAAGAAGTAAACATTTTAAAAAATTAAAAAAATAAATAAAACCACCGTGTGTTGGGAAAGAGCATAGTGGCGTTACTCCTCTCAACATAGCACCATATATACCGAAGGCTGAAACTATCGCTTGTAAGTCGAGCTCAGCAGCTATCATCCACCCCATCCCAGGCATCTATTGACACGTATGAACACAGAGAAAGGGGAAAGAGCCCCCTGAGAGAGAAGAGAACAGTAAAACGCAGATATTTTTATATGTATGGAGATTCCCAATGTATCAAAACTTGTTTTAAGAAAAGAAGTAGCCTTACTGAAGCTATGTTACCGACCAACGACTGGAACGGAGAGTCTTCTGGACCCAATCTTTTGACGGGAACCCTGGTTCTGGACACAGACCGGAACCCACACATGTAATTCATTTGGGGTTAACAATATTGCATGTTTCAGAACCAGTGTGTCTTAACCATGGGCGTTTTGAAAACGATAGTAATGATTTGGGGGGGAAAAATTTTTGTAAAGGTCTACATGCAATGGATACAAGAGGAATTGTTAGTGAACCAGAGATATTAATGCAGTGTTTGGAATATAGAGGGTCATTGATATGTTTGGAGCGAACAGGTGAAGCAGAGGAAAAAGGCATGTGGACCGTGAATGAGAACATAATGCAGGGTGGTAGGTCTCTTTCTTCTGTGTGGATTTTCAAAGAGGTTCTAAACCCCCAGCTATAATGTCTTGTCTATACAGAGACACTTTGGAGGGTATTCGTGCACAAGAGGCACAAGCCAGGGCTTCCCTGAGCAATAGGGACCGGTGGTGATACCACTCAGAGAGAGCTCCCTAGCGGAGTCAAGAGCGTGCTGTGTACTGTAATCAGACAGTTGCTGGCTAAAGTCCCTGAGAGGAGTTGGGAATCCGGCCTCCTTCCCCTCCTGGCCCTAAGAGGAGAGGTCATCGCAAACTTTGTTCCAGCCAAAGTTTTGATGCCTATCATTTTCTCATCCACTGGAGGATTTGCCTGAGACATACTTCCTTGTTCTCCAATCGAGTAGAAGCAGGTATGAATTGAAGAAATATGGAATCCTCAGCAAACAACAAGTGTGTTCAGGCCAATATGTAGATAAAGAACCATGTGGGGAAGTGAATTCCTGCTGAAGAAATATGAGGAGGTTCGGGGCACCTGGGTGGCTCAGTCGGTTAAGTGTCCGACTTCGGCTCAGGCTTCAGCATCTCGCGGTTTGTGAGTTCGAGCCCCGTGTCGGGCTGCGTGCTGACAGCTCAGGGCCTAGAGCCTGCTTCAGATTCTTTGTCTCCCCCTCTCTCTGCCCCTCCCATGCTCATGCGCTGTCTCTCGCTGTCTCAATAATAAATAAATGTTAAAAAAAATTAAAAATTAAAAGAAATATAAGGAGGATCCAAGTTGTTGCACCTGGGGGTATGAATCAAAATATCACTTCATTTTTCTTATAAACTGGCAAGGGCTGGACATTCCCATTCCCATTCATTAGGAGTTCTTGCATTGGGTTTCTAGGGACTGGATAGAGGGTGGGTATAGTAAGGCCAGAAAGGTAATATCCCTTGGCAGGCTGGTGGGAAAGAAGAAAGGATACCTCTCTCAAGTATAAGGTATATTTCTACAACTAGTGTCCTGAATTTTGAGGTTAGGTTATGAATACTGTAAAGCCTTCATTAACACAATTGCACTGGATTGTTTTACAAATATCCAAGAGAGATTCACCGGCTCAAAGAAAGAACCGTTATTGGTGGTGGAGTGGATGGGGGCAAGACATGACATTGAATTTGAGGCAGGTGGCTTCTGCCGGAGGAAAGAGCCATAGCAGAGACCGGGTGAGTGCTCCCAGCAAGGTGTTGGCAGTGTTACCGATGTATACATGAGAAACGTGTAAGGGAAAGCAACATAGTCTACACAAGTTTCTGTAGGGCAAGCCTTGTCCCCAGCCTGTCCCTGAAGTTCCATGGGGTGGGGGTGGGGGGGTGGGGGAGACTGATCATTTTCAATGGAACTAGTCTAGGCCCTAGTCCTCCATTAAGGAAGATGGCGTATGAGAAAGACCCTCCCCACCACCTGAGACTTCATCCTGCTCTTAGGACGGGTGAGAAGCCGAATCGAGCAGGCAAGTTAAGGCGGACAAGCAAGTTTGTGTTTCCAGTTGTGATCACATCCTGGGGCAGAGCTAGGCTTCCTCTGCTTCAGTTGGACCCTCCACTCCCCCCAACGGTGGAGCTCCGTTTTCAGAAGGTTTTCCTTTCCCTTCCTTCCTCTCCTTTCGCTTCGCTAGATGGCATGTTGGCTGTGTGCAGTCAAGCCTGAACTTTCGCCTTCGATACTAATGAATAGATGGGTGGGAAAATAAATGTCAGTGATCATAACAAGCTTAGTTCACACGCCTGAGCTGCTCAATTTCTACTTGTGCAAGCTTAGAAAAAATATTATTAATCCAGAATACTGCGGGAATGAGGAAGAGAATCTGCTGAGACACATGTTCTCACACAGAAAATACTGAACGCACCTGGACCTTCCCATCTTGTGCTCAGACCTTCCATCCTCTTCCCAAGAGCTGGGTCAGGGTTTTAGCTTTTCCTCCTCCACTTTTTATTGTTTTAAGACCTACCTCTCACCTTTTAAGCAAACATTTGCACATCCTGCTGAATCCAGACACGCCTTCGGGGATAATAACTGGAAATCATGTTTATTTTGTGTCATCAGCTTTGGTGTCTGATACATCAGCTTATTGCATTTTAGAACAGCAAAAAGCAAATGCAGTGGGCACTCGTAGTCACGTGTGAATTTTTAAATAAAACATTAGATTGACTCATTCTGGGTCATGAGTGTTTTCATAGTCACATGTATAACTGGTGAATTCGACTACACAATTGTTCAGTTACAGAGTCATCTTATGAAAGGGAATTTTAGCCAAACAAGGTAGAGGACGAATGGTTACTGAATGTGCCCAACAGTACTAGTTTCCAAGCTTAATTCTTCATTTGAAACCAGTTGAATTCACCCCATTTTTCTTAAGTTCAGAAAAAGTACCACATAGTTACGAAGAGACAGAAAATTGGTTTGAACTCAGAGGTCTACAGTGAGCTCTGATGGCACTATAATATATTGACATCAATATGCCCCAAAGATTCAAGCACATAATTTGCCATTAATTTATGTTTTGTGACTCACACAGATTTTAGAAATCATCAAAAAAGATGCAATAATAAAAAAGCAAGATCCAAGCCTTCCTAACTATAGCTAGGTGAAAATGGTAGTTTCAGACTTAAGACAACTTTTACGTGATGTTTCTCCATCAGGACACAATCTATAAAAATACGATGTCTCATATAAGGTTTAATAAACTATGCCTTTTTCTGTTATATTATTCATAGAGCTATGTAGATGCGAAACTCCGTATTTCCCACATCTCTTGAAGACAGTGGAAAGTTAGCACATGTTCATAAAACAATTCTCACGGTCAGTTGCTTTTCTCAAATTTTTTTTTTTCATTCTCCATTGGAGAAAAAAAAAGGAAAAACATCACTTATCTTAATTAAGACACAAGTCAGAAGAAAAACATGTTTGCAGAAAAGGACACAAATTAGGCCTAGATTTCAGAGAGCGGTGCCTCAGGGGTTTTGGACTTAGTGTACCTTCACATTTCAATTATAATGAGGAGATTGAGCTATCGAAGCCAATAGGGCTGTTTGTGCCCTAAGAATTCATGAGGTGAATGGCACTCCACTCAGCAGGTTTGAAATGTCATCAATGTTGGTAGAGAACATTTAAAGAATGTTCATATTCTTTAAATATATCCAGGGGCGCCTGGGTGGCTCAGTCGGTTGAGCGTCTGATTTCAGCTCAGGTCACGATCTCACGGTCTGTGAGTTCGAGCCCCGCGTCGGGCTCTGGGCTGATGGCTCAGAGCCTGGAGCCTGCTTCCGATTCTGTGTCTCCCTCTCTCTCTGCCCCTCCCCCGTTCATGCTCTGTCTCTCTCTGTCTCAAAAATAAATAAATGTTAAAAAAAATTAAATATATCCAGTAATTCTGTTAGTCTTGTACAGCTCTGAAAGTCTTCTTGACCTAAAGGAAGTGTGTTTTCACACCACGTTTATTTACAGTAAGAAACACTACAAAGGAAAAGACTATTTATTAATGGTGATGATACCTTGCTTTGTAAGAGAGGAGAAAGGTAAATTCGCACGAATGCAATAAAACTAAAAACCAATTGTATAGTCAAATCCCTGTGTATTTTTCCTGCCATGAGGATCTCCTTACTCACTATCTCTATCAACACACACACACACACACACACACACACACCCCTTTGAGTTTAGAATTGACAAACCTTCCAAAAGTCAGCTCTCGAGTCCTACAAACATTTACTCCTATGAATTTACATTAAACTTGAGATTGAAATAGTACCAGCTCAGAGGTCAGTTATACTTGACCTGATGCCAGGAAGGAACTAATAATACCTCCTTTAAGAGACCGGCATAGGGGAAAGGAGTGGTTGGGAATCAGAAAGTTTGAATATTTCTCTGCGTTTCACATTCCTTATCTCCCAAGTATCATGATATCGATGTAAGTATTAAATAACACACTGCATGTAATAAACCCTTTGTACGCTTGTGCAGGATTGTTCTTCAATGGATCCTGCTGCACATTTACTGTCTCTCAAAGTGAGGCTATGCATTTCATATAACCCAACGGAGTATATAGCTTTACTGAAGTCTTCCAGATTCTGAATGTTGTACCAACCCCTTTCTGTCCCTTACTTTTTTTTTTCTTTTTTTAATTTTTTTTCTTTTTTAAAAAAAAATTAATGTTTTTCTTTATTTTTGAGACAGAGAGACAGAGCATGAGCAGGGAAGGGGCAGAGAGAGAGGGAGACACAGAATCCGAAGCAGGCTCCAGGCTCTGAGCTGTCAGCACAGAGCCTGACGCGGGGCTTGAACTCACAGCCTGTGAGATCATGACCTGAGCTGAAGATGGACGCTTAACTGACTGAGTCACCCTGGAAAGTAACCCAGGTGGCCACCCAGCCACCTCTGTCCCTTACTTTTCAATAGATTATAGGAGTAAACTGATATCACTGCTATATTGAATTTTTATGTTGTTCTCTCTCTTTGCATTATAATTGCATCACCTCTTAGTAATGCTTATGCCCCTGCCTGTAAACTAACCAAGTGAGAGATGTAAACAAACCCTCCCTATTCATTTTCTTTTTTACATATAAACCAATATGTTAAATGGAAGTTTCAACTGAAGTACCAGTTATGGAAGAAGGCCGAGAAGCATGTCAGTTCTGATTCCCTACGCTATAACTGAGTTTTCAGTGAAAATATCTGAAAACTAATTATACAGTACTTAGCCCTCTTACCCTGAAACCTCTTACTCTGATTAAAAATAATAAAGGATCAGAAGAGTGTAAGGGTTGAGAGAGTGGAGATTCTGTGAGAAGATTGCTGTGCTGGGGCTCTCACTACGCCTTCCTACAGAGGCAGTGGGTGGAGGGGCCATGATTGAGACATTGCCTGGAGCCCAGCAACAGGGGCTCCAATAGGCACACTCAGGAAGCTTCACATGCATTCCCTCCAGTGGGAGACCCCACTTTAGGATGAAGCATGACTACAGAAGACAAAACCTTCTTGGCAGCTTCTTGGGGAGCGGCAGCTGGAAAGCAACTGTACTTCCAAGGGGAACGGGCAGGTCAGAGTTCATGAATCCCAGGGACGGAGTGTGATACATGCAGAAGGAAAATTAGTATGGGGTCGTTCAAAACGACATCTACCCAGGAAGACAGTCTTGTATGGCCAGAAGAAGACAATGGTAAGTGGCTCCTGAAGGCAAAAGCTAGAGAGAATTATAGTAGCCAGGCAACAGAAAGGTATCACTTACATCATGGAAACTACATTCCAAGGAAACCAACAAGTTGCCTTTGAGGAACCCAGAAAGACCCTGCAAGACAGACCACAGCTTTAAATATTTGCTGGGCATAGGCTGCATGAAGCTTGCATGTAATAATACCAGTCAAGGAAGAACTTTCTTAGCTTCCTTCTTCCTCCTCCTTCCCTTCATACCAACCTGAGATTAGAAATAGCTTCTAGCAGTGGGGTTCAAATTGACTGACGAAGAGAGAGAAGACAGCCACGATTCATTTTTCTGATAGCCAGAAGCCCTCCCCACCGCCCTCCATCCCCCCCAGGACTGGCCCTAGCTGGCAGAGGAATGGGAAGGCAAATTGTCTTGAATAAAGGTGAAAATACCAATTAATAGGGGCACCTGCCTGGCTCACTCAGTAGAGCATCCAACTTTTGATTTCAGGGTCGGGAGTTCGAGCCTCATGTTGGGCGTGGATCCTACTTTAAAAAAAAGGCAGTTAATATATGTGATTTGACACCTTAATTTACTGAACACATGAGACTAAGTTTACAACTTAAAGTGACCAAAGGATTTTGTGCTGTATTATCCGAAAGTGTCTGGAAATTCATGGGCTCTTCATCAAGCTTTCATCCAGTGGTAAAGGATAATTTTCCCCTTCTGTTAGGTTTAAAAGGATAGTGGGAGACAAAAATAAACAAGCTATTACATCTAAGGAGTTCTAATACAGATTACTTATGTAATCTCCATCAGGATATTAAAAAAAATCAATGATTTAAAAAAAAAGCCTCCCAAATGCTAACTAAATAGAAAGACAGACGGTCTCCTGGATGGCTCAGTCAGTTAAGTGTCCGACTTCGGCTCAGGTCATGATCTCACAGTCTGTGAGTTCGAGCCCCGTGTCGGGCTCTGTGCTGATGACTCAGAACCTGGAGCCTGCTTCAGATTCTGTGTCTCCCTCTCTCTCTGACCCTCCCCTGTTCATGCTCTGTCTCTCTCTCTCTCAAAAATAAATAAACGTTAAAAAAATTTAAAAAAGATAGATGACAGATAGATGATAAATAGATAGGTAGAGTATAAATATACAACACACACATATGACTAGCACAGGGGTACCTAAACATTGAAGGCAGTGTATATGTAATGTACAAAGCTTATTTTTATTTTTCTATTAGCAGGGTCTCTTTGTCCCATGGATCTACATATGCCCAATCCTTTGAATAACTACATTTTTTAGAGAGTCACTTGACCTACCTCATTACAATAAAGAGTATTTTTGGAGTTCATCAAAACCTCCAACCTATTAATATTCCATTTCTTTTTTTCCCCCGGTTTTCCCATTCCCACTGATTTTCTTGGTACCTGAACCTGGACCTAATCATCAATCATTTTACATATATTCTACCCACGGATCTAATTTCTGTCCATCTTATCCAGAGCCACACCTGCCCTGTTAAGTTCTCAGACCCTGATCATTTTCACCATTTGTTTCCTATTTATCAATTCCCTTGAGGCTGAACACTGCTTGGGAATATTTCATCAGCTTGCTGATTGGCATCATTTCAGGCTATTATTCAACCTCAGCTGCTCCCTCAATATTTCTTGGCAAGTTGTTTGTGCAAAACCTTAATCATATTCTTTGTCAAACGTTGAAAAGCCTACTAACATCAAACCACCCTCTCATTTGAATAGCTGTTCTACTTTTACTTAACTGGGGAAAAAAAGTAGAGGCCTTCAGTTATGAATATTCCCTCACCAAGCTCATATCTTCACCCATCCTTTATTTTTCTTGTCATTCTTCTCTTTATTGCTTTCTGACATCAACTTTCTTTGTAAGATATATAATTTTTGAGGGTTTATTTTTTCCCCTCACTCTCATTGCCATTACTTTCTTTCTTTAAATCAGTGCTTTTCAATTAGGGGCAGGGGAAACAATTGCGCCCTCCTCCACAGGAGATATTTACCAAAGTATAGAGACATTTTTGATTGCCATGGCTAGAGAGGTGTGCTATTGGCAACTGGTGTGGAGGGGTTGGGACGCCCTACAACACACAAGTGTCAGGTCCAAGAAGTCAACAGTGCTGATGTTGAGGAACCCTGCCCTAAGGATGCAGAGTCCATAAAGACATTTAATAAGCAAACACATAAATAGACAGAGACAGATAGGTGGCTCTCCTTGATAACATTTCCTGTACAATTCTACCCCAATTCCTTTTTTTTCCACTTCCAGATGTGTTGAAAAATCACAATATCCAGTATATATCATTTCAATTTGTACGTAATATTTCTAATTATAACCTTTCAAAAATTTACCCAATATGGCTCCCAAAATCCATGTTGTCTAACTACTGGTTGATGATATTTGACATTGTTGAATGGCTCTCTCTGCTTGCAACTCTCAGCTTATTTTCTCATTGAACAGTGGAAAAGGTATGGGCTTTGAAACTGAGACATACTCTTTAATTCCGGGTCTAAACCTTACTGCCTGGGTAACCTATTTAATCTCACCAAACCTCATGTTCCACACCTTACTCCCTTTGGATTCAGATCACATGCTATTTATTTTTATTTCTTTCTTCCTCCTCCCAGTTCCTAACACTTCACTTGGCTGATATTGAGGGTTCTGTAAGGTAAAGAAATTACTGATTACACCTCTGGGTACAAATTCTATATTCCTATCCCCATACTTTCTTTTGTCCTCTTTGACCTGCAATTTCAAACCATGTCCAAGGTGCTCTAAAAGGTCACTTTGCTCCACTCTCCCTCAGTGTATCCATTTCCTTGGTCAATTTCATAGTATAACACATCGTTGCCCCTACCTTGACTTTTATCAACCATTGCAAAATAACTGAACAAGTAGCATGTGGTAAAATGGTTGAGACTTATTTTGAGCAACTCCAGAAGACAGAACTAAAACCAGAATGTCAATGGAAGAAAGAAATTACCCATAATGAAGCTCTTCCAAATGAAAATGGGCAGTAGATTTGAGTCAGTGATCATTCTGTTACTGGAAACACTGAGCAAAGCCTCGGTGTTAACCTGTCAGTTTAGTAGGCTGGATTGAATGACCGGAAGGAATCATGATATAATGCCAAGAGCAATGGACTCAAAGGAATACAACATGGTTTAGGATGCATTTGCCTTATTAGCTATATTCACCTTGGCCAAGTTACTTGACATCTCTAAACGTCAGTTTCTCATCTGTTAAATCTTACACAATTGATGTCAGATTTTGAATTACTGTATAGAGAAATATCTTGTAAAATATAAAGCGTTATATTTTTAAGTTGTTATGACTTTAAGGATTTATTTCCACATTTGAGTTCACCGTTTCAGTGGTAACAGTTATATATTTATAGAAGTAATAATAGATGAAAACATATTTGTCTACGTACATATATATGTATACATTTCCGTTCCTGTATTTCAATGAAAGAAATATGGAGCACAGAAAAGTAGTTATTTTCTATCAAAAGAATAATACTAGCAATGAAAATGGCGAAAGTTTATTTTTTATTACTATGGCACACTACATAAATGTCACTTAATCATGAGGAAGTCTCTCCTAGATTTTCATGCTCAATCTCAATCTCAATCTCAACATTCTCACTGTTCTGGAGAAATTGCTTTTGAATTTCAGTTTCTTTAGATATTTGTAACTTCTACTGTCTCATATTTTTAATTATTCATTGAATTATTACTTAAACTTATTTATTTGCAAATATGTAATAAACTTTAAATATTGTTCTCAAAAAAATAAGAATTGCAAAAAGCAGACAAGAATAGTCAAGCAAGCACCTTAACAGAAAATCATTTTTCACACTGTAACAATATTCTAAATTGCAAAAAACAGTGAGAAATGAAGAGTTTTCTCCTGCTTGCTGTTCTTTCCTACTCTGCCTTCCTGGTCTTCCTTACCAAACTGCAGGATCATTTGGCACTGTTCTAGCATAATCTGTTGAGAAAAACAAGAACACGGCTTCTATCTCAAGCTTGAGTTTTCCAGGATCCGCTGTTGCCACATCCTTTCTTGTCTGAGTTAATCACAAGGGTGGGGACACAGGCTATTCCCGACTTCAACAATTATTCCTTCTGCCTCACACCCACGGGACAAGTGTTTATAGATAAAGTGATGGTCTGCAGCTCCTTGAATGTGCCTCTACGACCAACCTTGGAAGAAGATGACACGGCACAGAGCACATAGAATCATTTGTTCTCTGTGGTGCTTTCAAAAGCTAAATATGCATTGGATTTTCATAACCTGTTGAAAAAAAGCATCACGGTTTAGCTTTCATTTTGAAAACTAAGCAGGAAACAAGGAAAAGGGTTTTCCTCAAACCAAAAATATGAGTTATTGTTGTGGCAGTCCAAAACAATCCAAAATAGTTCATGCATCACGATCATTACGAGAAAGGTGTTTCAAGGTTTTTTTCAGCCCCCCTCCCCTGCAAAAAATTTGTTGTCCTTGTTAAAAACACAGATTAGTAAATCAATTACCCACAAGTTTGGTGATATTTGTATGTATTTCTCTTACGGTTTCTATGGGTTGCCTTGAAAATGCCTTTTGTAAGCATCTGAAATTATAAACGTAGGGTGGATTTAGCCAGCCTCTAAGCTTGAGCAGATTTCCAAAATCAATTTGCAATGTGTCTTGCTCTAGGGAATTGAACTCAGATTGCAAAATCTGTCCATCTTTGGTTGTCCTTCTCTTTTAATACTTTTCTGCATTGCCTCCCCTTTAGACATGGTTCTGCTTATAGAAGGTATTCCTAACCCCTTGCTTATTTGGTTGATCTTTCCAAATATACATGTTAGCGATTTTTTTTTAACTTTAGGTTCCCATGAAGGCTTCCAGTGACTGAAAACAACGGGTGAATAAAAACGCAGTTGTGGGTTATTTTGCATATAGGTTAGACAAAACAAAATTTTTGCCAATAAATTGTTCTCTCGATTTTCATTTTGTTCCTAGGCTAAAAAACATCTAATGTTTAGGCTTCCTTCATAAACCCAGCTCATGTTTGTATCCTTGATGCGAACTAACCACGCTGTGATTAAAATTTTGATTAAATGGACCTTACAAGTTTTCATCACAAGAAAAAACATTTTTTGGGGAAAAAAATTTATATTCACAGTAAAAGTTGTTTGAAAACAAGAAGTAGAAAGCCATGTGTTGAAACTTACATGGACACAGAAGGAAATGACAATAAGAGAAAATGACTCGGACCGACAAAACTTAGCCATGCCAACGTTAATTTTATTTAGAACACGAAAGAAGCTGATAAAGCTACTCTTCAGGGTAAAGACCAGAAGTTTTTGCCTCTTTGCCTTCATTTGACTGCCCAGTACCCTCAGCACCTCCATGCTGCCATTCCAGTCCTGCTAGTTTGGCTATTCTGTTTTTGTTTTTGTTTTTGTTTTTGTTTTAGCCATTTCTTTGTATGTGTGTTTTTAAGGTTTATTTTATGTTTTATCTTGAGGGAGAGAGAGAGAGAGAGAGAGAGAGACAGACAGAATCCCAAGCAGGCTCCACACTGTCAGTTCAGAGCTCAACATGGCGCTCGAACTCATGAACCGTGAGATCATGGCCTGACCCAAAACAAATAGTCAGTCGCTTAACTGACAGAGACACCCATGGGCCCCTATGTTGGCTATTTTGGAATAAAGTGAGAAATCTGGGAATAGAAATTAATTTTTGCCAATGATTGCATCTTTTGATTTTAGGCAATCTAACCTCCACTTGTAAATCTACAATCTGTACAATTTAAGAGTAAATGAGTACACTGGATTTAAGAGATAATCTGTCATGCTAAGAAAATTTAATTTGTACTAAAAATATGGAAAAAAAAAAAAAAGCAAAACCCTTATTCGAGGGATCCTGCCGCCTACATAGGAAATGCAAACTTTAAGTATCCCTGCGTTCACCTTTAATTGAATAGTAAATCTATTCACAGGACCTTGTAAATCAGAAGGTATATATTCCCTCCAAAAATGCTGAGACAACTTCCTACCCGTAACTCACACCTTTTAATTGACTGTTAGAAAATTCCACTGAAAAATGGTATTCAATGAAGTCATACAACCCTCTTCAAATAATGTTTCCAATCTTTGTATCTCATGCCTACAACTGACTTTCTTACGTTAATGAAACTAGTTTTAAATATAGTGGAAAATCGCTACCTTTACTCTTTTACACTTATGGCGTGGTTTTCAGATCTGGAAATATGCATTTCCTCCACGAAAGTTAGTTACACAGCCTTCTCTGAAATTGCTCCCCCGTCTGAGCTAAGTGTCCCTCATGTGGCTTGTCATAGAAACCCCCGGTAAGTTCTAATATAGCACTCACCTTCTGTATTCTAATATTTTTAAACTTTCATATCTGCACAATTATATCCTAAGCTACTGGAGGAAAGGGTCTATATTAGTCAAGGTTCAACCAGAGGACCAGAAGTAGTAGATGTTATATGTTAACAGATTTATCAAAGTAAATTAATTTACAGACATTAATCACACTCACAAAATATCTTCAAAGCAACCCCTAGATTAGTGTTTCAATAAGTAACTGGGTACTATAGCCTTGCCATGCTGACAAAATATTGACTATCCGTTTTTTTCACCCAACTCTTATAAGAATAAAAAAGAAAAAGTAAATATTCTGAAGAACAGAAACTTAGAACACCCCTATACCCCTCACCTAGATTTGAAATGCGTTAAAATTGGACAAATCTTCTCTATATGGGTAGATGAGCGTACGTTGTCAAAATTGTTTCAAAATATATCGGAAACCTCATTACACTAGATCTCTAAGACCTTCAACATGCATCTCCTAAGAATGACATTCTTCCACATGACCACAGTGCGTTACCCCCCTACCAAACAAATCAACAACAATCTTGTAAAAGTATCTAATAATCAGTTCAGAATCAAAATTTTACCATCCTTCCATAATAACGAAGGAAGGAAGGACAAAATAAGGAATGAAGAAATTAAGAAAGCAAGAAACAAAGAGGCAATCTTAAGGTTTCCTCCCAAGATTTAAGGTCAGCTAAAGGATGAATGTGTCTAAAACATCCCCTGTGTTATACTCTCTGAGAATTCAAGTTCAATGTTGGGTAAGCTCCTTTCTCTGTCAATGCCAATTTGAAAGGATGTGAATATTTGTATTATGATTATTATTGCTAATGTTATATGCAAACTGGAATTTATGTTTAATTCATGATTATATTCATTCCTGATTTTAAAAACACCGAATGACTGTCGAGTTGCTTAATAGGATTCGAAATTAGTGTTAAACAGTCCTTATGATGAAAGAGGTTAGGCAAATTTAAAGTAAAGAGAAATGGAAAGATGGAATAGAAGAGATCAGGACAGGGGCGCCTGGGTGGCTCAGTTGGTTAAGCGTCCGACTTCGGCTCAGGTCACGATCTCGAGGTCCGTGAGTTCGAGCCCTGCGTCGGGCTCTGGGCTGATGGCTCAGAGCCTGGAGCCTGCTTCCGATTCTGTGTCTCCCTCTCTCTCTGCCCCTCCCCCGTTCATGCTCTGTCTCTCTCTGTCTCAAAAATAAATAAACGTTAAAAAAAAAATTAAAAAAAAAAAAGAGATCAGGACAAACAGCACATTTCTCTATTCACTGGGCTGTTACAGCCCCTTTTCTCATTTAACCGTACTGTTCACAAATCCTCGCCCTTTTTCCTGCCGCGCGTTAGGAATCACTTGGTTTAAAAATCTTCCAACTGGATGTACCAGCATTTTGAGGAGGTATTTTTCTTCGGGATTCCTTTAAAGATAACAACTTTATGCGTGACAACATTCCATTTTTCTTTCATCCATTTAAATCCTCAAGATGTTTGCCCATTTCTCCAGGATATAAATCCAGTTTCAAACAGGATTTGAGGAAGGATTACCTCAAAGAACGCTTTCTGAAACATTTAAAAATGGTAATTGATGACTTGGGTATTTGTTTAGCTAGGTTGGTTCTTCAGCTGCGGAGAACATTCCATTCCTAGGAGGTAGTTGCGCTATATAGCAAGTTCTTAAGAAAATAGGGTAAAGAAATAAACGCTCTGAAAATTAACCTCGTCTGACTTCAAATCAACCTCGGATACATTGGATTGTGTTTCGGTCCTTCACAATTTCATGAGTTGGTAGAGTTTGTTAGAAGCGCACATTCACATTGAGGCAAAAGAGGCCCCCCTTGAGCTCCCGTCTAGCCTTTCCATAATAAACGAAGGCCTGAAACATGGCCATTAGTGACATCACTATTGCGGCAAGGCCTGTCCAAGAGCAATAAATGCCATTATATCTGCACCCCCCAAATTACAGAGCCTCACAGCCTGCACTGGGCTGGGTTTATTGAGTCGTTTTGTCAGAACATAAGGAAAGAAAGCTTAAGGACTAGACGTGTAAGCAAGAAAAGGCAAAGACAGACTTCCTTGATGGAACAGATTGATAAAACAGCTGCTTCAACTTAAATATGTTATCCACCATTTTAATAACCAGTACTCCACTTAACGGGCTTAATATGGATCCCAAAATTTCTGAATTCAGGTCCTCAGCTAATATTAAAGAAATCGCATTGGCTTTGATAAATTTTGACACATATTTCTCCATTCTTTTGCCACTTTATATGCCCTTTGATCTTCAAAGGGAACTCTAGCTCAATCTTTCCAATATAAAAATGTCCCACCTATTGGTTGGAATTCTTCTTAGTTTGGAAATACAGTAAAATCTTGGTTTGCAAGCATAATTTGTTCCCGAAATATGCTTGTAATCCAAAGCACTTGTATATCAAAGAGAATTTGCAAAACCATTGTCTCAGTTGTGATCATGTGATGTTCTGAGTCACCTCCTACTCGCATTGCAAGACATCCCTCATTTATGAAACTAAAATTTACTAGGAATGTTTGCTCATCTTGTGGAACACTCGCAGAACAAGTTACTTGCAATCCAAGGTTTTACTGTAAAGTCCCCCAAGGGTTTGATGTCTCCACAAAATAGCTACATGTTTTATTACATGAAAGTTTTTAGTTATAGTATAATCCACTGATTGGTTGTTTTCACACACCAATTAATAACAATAAGTTCAGGCACATGCCGTATGGTAACTCCCCAACCCTTTTGGTCAACAAATAGTTCCCCACTCCTTTTTGTTTGTGTGTTTTCAGGAGAAGTGTGTGTTGTCTGTATGCACAGTTGTTCTTATTGTTCCTGTTCTGTGTGTGTGTGTGTGTGTGTGTGTGTGTGTGTGTGTTTGTTTTGTTTTGTTTTACTTTGGAAGCTGAGTGTTCTAAGCCTGAAAAACAATGTTTTATTTACCTATACATAACGGAACTGTAGCAGGATTCTTGCACAGAGGGTCATGACGAGGCTTTTTAATTTCCAGGAAGCAACTTTCTTCGTGTCAGCACTGCTCAGTTGGGTTCATACCCCAAGAACTGAGCACCAAACGTCACGTGGCACAGTTTTTTGAATACATTTTCCATTTCTTTGTCTCCCATATATGGTAACACTCACAAACACGTAGTCTGATTAAGTGGTCTCAGTTTACAAGGTCATGAGGGATGCTGTCACATAGGTGCATAGCCAGATCACCTTGAAGATTTTTTTGTTTTGTTTTTCCTTCTCTCTCTCTCTCTCTCTCTCTCTCCTTAGGGAGGGGACCCTACCACAGAACACTTCGATATAAGTTATATTTTTTGCTGGGTCACCAGAAAAAGAACATGTTAGCATATTTTGAAACCATATCTGGGTGTTTCTTTTTATATTGAGAAAAAATGTACGCTCAGCAAATGCTGTCATGAAAAATAAATAAATTAAAAGTTGGTGCCACGCACCATCTTACAAATTCCTTTGCTTTTGCCATGCATGACCGAGAAGAGATTTCTTCGTCATGAAAACATAAATACCTAAAGGTACAAGCGGAAAAATAAGAACAGACATCCAATAAAAAATACTAAAAAGCTCATAATTTGGATTTACACATGTAGACTAGCGTGAGATAAGTATACAGTAAATCACTAGGGTTACAAGCATCAGTAAAAGGTGACAAAACCATAGCAGTGGTAATTTTATCTCTAAAAGTATTTCTGCTAACGCTCTAAATGCTGCTGTGCTCCCTCGCCCTGTTCTCCATTCTCTGGGTCTAGTCTCATGCCTTTCAAGGCAATCTACCAATGAGACCCACATTCATTACCACCTGCTCTCTTGTCTGAACTTCAGAAGGCTACGTCTCCTTTTTACATGACATTTGGACTTAATTCTTAACAAACAGATCAACTTTAAAGCAGCAAGTCCTCATCAGTTCACCCCTGACGTGACTAATGGTCTCACCATCTGCACAGTAGTTTACCCAAAATCTTAGCAATCATCTTCCAGTCCCCCTTTCACTTCATTCTCCCCATTTACCTCCCGGCAAATCTTCAGGCACTTTTACTAAATATATGCGCTCTCTCTGCTGTCATTGCAGTACCGAAGTCCGAGGCCCCATACCACGTTCACGGACAACCGCCATTGACCCTTACCAGACTTCCTGCTTAAAAAATCCGTTGGCCCAGAAGCAAACAGCATGAACTTCCAAAAATTCAAATTCAAATTTATGATATTCTCTTGCCTAAAATTTTCCCATAGTTTTCTATTTCACTTATAATACAGTTTATATCTTTTACAATGGCCAAAGTCTTACAGGATCTGACCTCTGCCTAATTCTTGACCACACACTATACCAATTATAGTTTGCTCATTACAGCGCATTAGCTTTCTACTTTTGGAAGCTTACCAGGTTGGCTTCTACGTAAGGGCTTTGAACTAGTTGTATTCTCTCCTGATCCCCAGATCATTGGTTCCATCTTGACATTAAATTTTAACTTAAATAAGACTCCCTCATTATAACCTGCTTTATTCACACAGTTTGAAGAAGCCCCAATGATTACTTTTGTTTAAAATTTTTTTAAATGTTTATTTATTTTTGAGAGAGAGAGCATGAGTTGGGGAGGGGCAGACAGAGAGGGAGACAGAGGATCAGAAGCCGGCTCTGTGCTGACAGATTGAGACCAAAGCAGGCTCAAACTCAGGAACTGTGAGATCATGACCTGAGCTGAAGTCAGAAGCTTCACCAACTAAGCCACCTTGGCTCCTCCCAATGATTACTTTTAAATTTTGTTGCTCTCCCATATTGCCTATCACTACTTAAAAATATTTTGTTTAGTTTCCGTAGCCTTATGAATGGAATAGCATACTGCCTTTGGTTTTTTTTTTGGTTTTTTTTTTTTTTTTGCGCTCATCTAATGTGTTTAGTAATCCATGAATGTCAGATATGGAAAGTATTTCAAAAATCTAAGCCTCAGTTTCTCATATGTAAAAGATGAGGAAAACTACCTTTAACCATCTCACTGGATTGATATGTAGATCAAGTCAGGTGATAAAGATGAAAACTTTAAACAGGAAAAAATGGTATACAATGAAAAATAGTATTGTCATTAGTGATGAGCCTGGATAAAATCACAATTCATAAGAAGTTTTCCCATAAGAATATTTTATGGTAAACTCTGAACTGAAGAACTCTGTGTACCCATCCTTTAATATTTATTCAAACTGCTACATATATTGCCACATGAAATAGGGTCAGTTGATCCTGGGAGTACCAAAAACTAAGCCAATGCTTAGGATCACCACTCAAATGAAAACCCTTAAAGATATTGGGTTGGTTAAAGATATCCCATAATGTATGATAACCCTAAAAAATAAGATATTCAAGAGCTGGCTCCCCTGTGCTTTCTTCCTCAAACATGTCTTCACAGTCACCCATGACATTGATACGAAATACTCAGTTCTGGTAGACAGCACATGGAGACATTACCGTCTTTAAACCCCATCATCTCCATCTACCCAAGTGCACAAAAACAACAAACACAGACAATAGTAAAGCTACTGTGTCAGCAGCAGAAGACTGTAGGGTACTGATTTACAAAATGAGATCTAGACCGTTAAACTGTCACCTTTTTCAGATGTTTCCTATTCTAGCACAGATTGAAAATTTTAGGACAGTCAAGATTTGTTCTTAACATTGATCTTCACAAATTGGGATTCCAAGAGTGTTAAACACCTGCAATTTAACAGATAAATCTATAGACCATGAAGATGACAATGCAAAAAAAAAAAAAAAAAAAAAAAAAAGATCTGCTCTTACTATAAGAGTAGTGAAATGTATTAAATATGTTGAAACTAAGACGCAAACAGTACAAATAGTTGTTGATCGCCATATTCAGCCTTGTGGCCATAGATGGCCTCAGACATATTCTACCTAATGACATCTGTTTACCTGAAACGTATGTCAATCCCCCCCTTCAATACGCACATTATTTTGCAAACACATTAGGTCTCTTTTGGTTTCGAGTATCGTATCTAATGTACTTAGAAGTGAAGTACCAAAATCTTTCCCGCTGTGTTCATTTTAGTTTCCAAAATTACACCAAGGTGACGCTGAATTTTTAACTTCCTATAATTCATTTTTTTTTTTCCATCACACACATCACTTTCATATAAAGTTAGTAACAAAAAAAAAAAAGTTGGTGCCACAGTACAGCTGAGCCGAGCCCTCAGTATGTGACAAGTATAAATCAGCAGGGGCACAAGGCAGAGCAGCATTGAAGGACATAGCCCGTGCTGACCTTGAATCTCCTTGATTATATTTCCAATGCCAGTCCGAAAGAATTGAAAATCCTACAGTTGTGCCAGTGTTTATTTTGGTGGTCAGTAATCAAATAGAATTAACAAGGAAAATGAAAAGAAGGTTTTTTTTATATATATATACTATTTATTGGCAAGATTGTTCAGATTTGCAAGGATTAATTACATATTTTTCAAAAGGATTGATTTTTTTTATTTTGTTTTGGTTGTGACAAGTGGCAGATAAACCCCCAAACCCTAACTATTAGTAAAGGGTTTATTTAGGAAGCAAAAAATTTAGAGATTGAATAAGCTGTGGAATGTATAGGGGGAAAATAAAAATAAAAGCCTGGTGGAAAACTTAACTCTCTATTACTCAACTAGTCCCCTCCTGGTATTCCTATCCCTAGCCATGTTTTCAAAATGCCTCCCACTATGTTTCATCCAGCTTTTGAGAATACATTGCCTGGTGGCTTGTTCTGTCCAAGAACACAGCAGTTATAACGCTGCATCAATTTCAAATTGAGACCTCAAGAGGCCTTGTACAGAATTCTGCTCTCTCTTGGAACTCCTCCTCTGCCATGTGAGAAGCCTAGAGTACCCTGCTAGACATTAAGAGACTCGGTAGCGGGCAACTTTATCGTCCTAACCATTGTAGACCAGCCTACAGTCAACCATCTGAGCATATGATGCAGCCCAGTCAAGACTAGCAGAGAGGTTTCCCCAACTTATGGCTAAATTCTGATTCGTAAGTACAGCGAAGATCAGATCTTTCCAATTGACTCAAGATTCGTGAGCAACAATCAGTGAGTTGCTGGTTCAAACAACTCACGTGAGTTTCCTTTGTTCAAGCTTATTAGGTCAATAGATAACTGCTTCGTAAGAAAATACCTCTGAGAGTTCTGAATTATGACTACTCTATAGTCTTCCGGCTCTTGTGGGATGCAAGCCCAGAACTAAGATGGGTTATGCTTCTGAGAATCAATTTAAGTTGAATCTAGAGACCCGATTCCTATAGCCACAGAGCTAACTGAGGATCGGTAGTGTCTAACGCAAAGTCAGAACTCAAATATCTGTTATGCATATTAACTAATAGGTTTCTATGCAAGGTCCAAATAAAGTGTATTTAAAAAGCTGAAATTAGCCAAATTCCTATCTACTTTAAGGAAAGGGACATGACTAGTCTTTGCATTTGCCAAATGAGAGGTCTGGTAACAAAAATAGCCATTTGTTTAAGACCACAGAATGGGATCACAAGGCCCTAAGAGACAAGGGAAGCCAAAAGTCTTGGGGCAAAGATGAGCTCTAAGCCAAGGAGAGCAAACAGCTGGAAGCGGTTATATGAAGAATAAGAATTTCAAAAGTAGGTGGAGAGAACCGAAGGCAAGGGAGGATGCAGGGCAAGAAGCAAGGAGGCAAGATTCATGGGTGTCATTTTCAAATATCAGCTTATACTGACAGCTCTCCTTTGGGGCCCAACAAGCATGCTCTCTGTGTCAATTCTTGGTTTCAGTAGGGATCAAGAGGCACAGCAGTGTGGTATTTGACTCTGTGGTGTGGTTCAACTCTTTCCCCCTTTTATTTTTGTAACCACAGAGCCCGACGCGGGGCTCGAACCCTTGAGCTGAGAGATCACGACCTGAGCCGAAATCGGACACTTAACTGACTGAGCCTCCCAGGCGCCCCTGGCTGAGGCTTCTGCTGCAGCTGTGTTGCTGGTCCACTCTGCCTAATCCCATTCCATCCACCTCCTTCTGGGTGTCGTTCTTGAGAGCATGCCACAGTAAACCAAGTGTGCATGAATCTCCATCCCCACGTTGACTTCCTAGGACATAAGAAAGACAACCTTCGGTGCCAAGAATGGACTTAGAGAACAGACAAGTTCTCTTGTCTGTTCTCTAAGAGGCAAGGGTGGTGTCTTGTCTGTTCTCCCTTAGAGGCAAGGGTGGTGTCACTGCTGATCTTTCTTCGGTGGCAGGAATGAATGCACTGGTGAGTGCAAGATCTAAGACATCTGAGAAATCATGGGAGGCAATAATTACAGGGATCCTGGAATCAGCTGGCTTTGGCTCTCAACATTTTAGGAAAACTACAGTGAAAGGCTGAGGATGATTGATCACCAAATGCAGGCTCAGTGTGGAAGTCACAGGGCATCCCAGAAGCACATAAAAAGATCCTCATTTCCAAGGGCCACCTGGGTGGCTCAGTCGGTTGAGCGTCTGACTTTGGCCCAGATCATGATCTTGCATTCTGTGGGTTCGAGCCCCACATCGGGCTCTGTGCTGACAGCTCAGAGCTTGGAGCCTGCTTCGGATTCTGTGTCTCCCTCTCTCTCTGGCCCTTCCCTTCTTGAACTCTCTCTCAAAAATAAATAAACATTAAATAAAATTTTTTTAAAAATCTCATCTCCTACTGCCATAAAGACAGAAAAAGCAGAGCATCAGACCCACAACTTGATTATAAAAATATAATATAAGCAGAGCTCTAGTGAAGGTTGAATTCTCAAAATCAGCAAGTCCCTGAGGCTCCATCAGGGTCTTTCCTCAAGAAAAGTGAAATTCTGCAACTTGACATAGGGAGACATGGGCAAGGCCTTGAAAATCTTGAATCTCCAGATTGATTAGTCTGAGGGCCTATAGAAAGGCCACACTCTTCCCAGTGAAAGTCTAGCTAAACCCCTTGCAATGGGATCAGAGCCATATTAATTTACAATTTGTCTATGGCCATTTTCATTATACAACAGCAGAGTTGAGTAGTTGAGGGAGAAGTGTTGTGGCCCTCCAATCTTAAAATATTAGCTACCTGACACTTTAAGAAAAAGTCAGCCAACCCCTGTTCTAGAAGATTTTGACTGTTATTTATTACATCCTACCCGCCCCCCCCATCCCCCGCCATGTGATGAAGGATAATAAAGTCTAGGCCCAGTAGTGGCTCACAATAGATCCACTGGTAAATGAACTCACTCAAGGGTAATTTCTTTGGTCTCAAAGTGTGTAACTGAAGTGGTCATGTTGATAGTTGGCAAAATCCTACAATATTATTTTTCCTCTAGGATAAACTTTAGCATAGTTAGTACACTCAAGTGGAAGGCTTTAAAACTGCCCTACAATACCTGTCTGGCCAAGAGATTGAATAAAAAACAATATTACATCTTAGGAAGATCAGCAAATATTGCCTTTTTTTTTTTTTTTTTTTTTTTGCAATATATCCATATCATCAAATTGTCCTCTATAAAATCTGGAAACATCCTTGAAACATCCTATTGTGAATTCAAAGATCGCCATTACAGTTGCTCTGCTGGATATAGTTTCTTGGCCAGAGCAAACTCACATGGTCTCAGATATATTGTACCCATAAAGTACAATGAATGTGTTCTTTGGATTCCTATAAAGAAGTAGGAGCACCTGGGTGGTTCAGTTGGTTGAGTGTCTGACTTTAACTCAGGTCATGATCTCACAGCTTGTGGGTTCCAGCCCTGCACCAGGCTCTGTGCTGACAGCTCACAGCCTGGAGCCTGCTTTGGATTCTGTCTCCTTCTCTGCCCCTCCCCTGCTCAAACTCTGTCTCTCTTTCTCTCTCTCAAAAATAAACATTAAACAAAATTAAAAGAAGTAGAATAAAATATAATATGTTCATATGGGATGGGCTGCAATATATATTTACAGTTTTTCTTTTAGGCCTCAGTTTATAACCCCAGCCTGTTTCATAATTGAATCTGAAAGTACTTAAGCTGTCAGCACATTCCACAGAATGTCACATTTATCCACTATATTGGTGACATCATATGAGTAAGATTAGATAAGCAAGAAGTAGCAAGATCATTGAAAGCCTTGATAAGTTTCATGTACTCCAGACAGTGGAAAATACAAGCTACAATGATAAAGGATCTCACCATGTCAGTGATCTGACTATATTAGGATATAACCAACAAAATGATGTATTTATTATTGCATTTTTAATCTCCCGCAATTAAGAAGAAATTACAGTGCCTGGTAAGCCTCTTTAGGCATTGAAAGTAACAGATCCCTCACCTTGGAAAATAATTCCAATCCATTGACTGAGTGACATGCTTCCAGCCTTCAATGGGGCCCAAAAAAGGAAATGGATCACCATCAGATCCAGGTTGAGACGAAAGCGGTTCTGACACGTGAGTCATATGTAGCCGAATTACACATTAGAGGACTCTTTAGTGAGAAGTTCTGTGACACGCTCTAGTCTCAGAATTACAACAGGAAAACCCTGGCTACTGGATCAAAACCACATCATCTGAATCTGCAGACTCAACAAGCAGCTCCCAGTATGTAACTGGACTGTGGCAGAGACCAAACACATGACCGTGGGACATTGAGGAACCATGTGACCACAATGACCTATCTTATGTTGTCTCTAATATAGTCATAAAACCACAAGATCAAGAAGGCAAGGAAGCAGCGCATTTTAAGAAGGAAGCAATAGGTTTGGAATCAGTCTCAGAAGGCAAAAATAAGCTACACAGTAGGTGGCCCAGACTACCAAGTCCTGTGTCATTCTCTATCGTTGACCCATCAGCTCTCCTGTAGCCCATACTTAGGGCCATAGAAGAGACCCCTTATAGACCATCTGACAGAAGGAAAAAGCGCTTGCTTTCCAGAGTGCGCAGCTTAATAAGTAGGTTCAAGCTTAAAATCAACTATTGTTTTATAACAACCCCACTCGGAGATTGCCCAGAAAAACAGTGGCAATTGTAAATTTACCCAATAGTCGGATCTTTTGATGGTGTACCTTGTCATCTATTTTTTTATGGAAATAGAAACGGCTCATATATATATATATATAAATATATATATATATATACAGACATGTAGGCAATAGCTAATGGCTTGTTTGGTTTGACAGAAGACTTGAGGAAAAAGATTGGAAAATTTGGGACAAAGTGTTTGGGAGCAGAGACATGAGGATAAACACAGTCCTTTCTATGACATTTTAATACCCATCAGAGAGCATTCACCAGAAAAAGAGACATTAATGTAGATTTCATAGTAGCCCACTGGGGCACCTGGGGGGCTCAGTCAGTTAAGCGTCCAACTTAGGCTCAGATAATGATATGGTTCCTGGGTTTGAGCCCCACCTCAGGCTCTGTTGCTAACAGCTCAGAGCCTGGAGCCTGTTTCGGATTCTGTGTCTCCCCCTCTCTCAAAATATAAATAAACATTAAAAAAATTAAATAGTAGTCCATTGACATAGGCCAGTATCTCTGCTCAGCTGTCTCTTTGGCACAGAATAGACGGGAACATAATTGCTATAGTGGCAAAGATGGAGTGATGCATGGGATCAACAGCATGGAATCCCACTTAATAAGACTTATCTACCACTCTAGTCAAATGTCCAAATCTTTTAGCTACAGAGAAAAACTGTGAATCCTTGGGATGATACGATACTTCGTGGTAACTAGCCAGGCATTAATTTGCAAGCTGCTACCCTTGGACTTCTTTGAATTTGGAAGGGACAAGATTCATCCTGACAACAATTGACATATATTCTAGGCATTAGCTTCCCTTTCCTGACTGTAGGACCCCAGCCAGACACACTAGCAAAAGGCTGACAAAATATTTGTCCTATCAACACAGGATTCTGCATGGAACCTAACTGTACAAAGAGGTGCATTTTGCACAAAGGATAAGGATGTGGAAATACAACCTTGGAATTAATTTTTGTTGTTGTTGTTGAATATATTTTGTTGGAAATGGTATTTAAAGTCAAGGGTTTGTTTAGTTTGGTTTTCTCCCCCTTTATGCACTTTCAGGATTTTGATTATTACTCTTCTGTACTAGTCTGTACAGGTCAGTAGAGACCACCTGTTTATCCGTGCACTGTTGCACACGGTAGGAACAAAATTCTATCTTGCTGGGGTCACTATATGTTAGAGCCTATAAATGCAAAAATTCCAAAAAAAAAAAAAACACAAATAAAATCGGGACATGGAGATTCTTTTGTATTTGTATTTGTGTATTTGTATATCTGTGTCTGTCTATCTGGGATATTAATATAAGTTTTGAAACTGAGGAAAAATTTCCCAATACATCTTTGGTGACATTATTTTACAATTTCATCTGTCCAGTTATTTTAGAAGCTAAAATCTCTTCAGAGATTATGAAAACTTAGGTTGTGCGAGTCCTAAAAATTCTACTGTTACCATAATGTCTTCTTACTAAGCAATTCCAATAGATTTGGCTCAAGACAAGAGTTCGAGTTCTTAAAAAGTACATGCATCGATATACACCCTTTAATAATGTGGTGACATTACCGTTAAAGTCACCTACTATTGCAATATAGAAAAAAGTATATTGACTGGCTAAAAACTTAGTCTGATATAAAGCATGAGCTAGAGAGTAGCAGAATAAAATGAGAGGAATATTTATCAGGAAATAAGAAACCCACGTCATTTATTAGGCCTGTATACTAAATTTATCTTTACAGATAGACTTCTTGTAATGTGTGAAGCAAAATAATGTTTAGCAGTACTGCTTGAAAAATATTTCCAATTATGAAAATAAGTATTTCCTTCTTAAAAATAGAATACACACATGCAAACATACATAGCCACACATACCACTTCAAAAATAGACTCTAAGAATGAAAATTTCCAGGATCTGTTTTTTATGATTATTGTCTGGAAATCATCAATAAGAAAGAGAAAAAAAGTTTCCTTTCCTTTCCAAAGTATTGATGTGATAACATGCTGTATGAACCAGTTCTAATTTTAATTATTTCAATGGCTTCTTAAAATGTATTAGTGGTCTTTTGAGTATTACCTTGAATAGATATCGTTAGTCAATTTCATTAGTTGTCACATTTTAAGGAAAAAATATTTCTCAAGAGTGCAATTTGTGCAAATCAACCAAAGTTTTTTCAACTATCAAATATTTACCTCCTATTCGGTAGACAAATAGTGAATTTGGAAATAGTTTTATTCTAAATGAGGTTTTAATAAATCAACTCAATGTAATTTTCATGTTAACTTTACTCCTGGGTTTTAATTTAAACTATTATATTTGGGGAATATAAGATCTGAAATGTTGGAGACTAAGTTAACATGACTTCTCAGATGGTATGGCAAAAATTTGTACATCTGTATGCAAAAATTGAACCACACCTTGTGCCATTTATGGAAAATTATAAAACATCTACCAGGAAGCTTCTTAAAACACACACACACACACACACACACACACAACCTTGGGTTAGGCCTAGATTTGACATTCAGCAAAATGAATTCTAAAAGGAAAATTAAATATATAGGCTTCCGCCAAAATGAAAAGCAAAATAAAAAGTTAAGAACTTCTGCTCTTTGAAAGACACTGCTAGGAAAATCAAAGGACAAGCCACAGACTGGGAGAAAATACTTCAAAACAACAATGTAATAAAGAATTGGCCTCCAGAATTTATGAAAACTTTCATGATTAATAATTACGAAACACTCTAAAAATGAACAAAATATTAGAAAAGATCCTTTGTCATCAACATCACACATTCATCAGTACTTGGTATCAGTATTTATTAGGGAAGTGTGGTTAAAACCACAATGAAGGATCACCAAATACACATCCACATGACTTTAAGGTCAAACTACCAGTATCAAGTTATGGCAAAGGGTACAGACCAGTTAGAACTTTCATACCATGCTGGTAGTAATGTAAAATGATACAGCTACTTTGGGAAATAGTTTGGTAGTTTCTTGTAAAGTTAAACATTCATTCACCACACAACCCAGAAATGCCCCTTCTAGGTAGATCTGAAAGAGAAATGAAAACCTATGTTTGTGTAAATACTTACACACAGATGTTTAACCGTTTTTTAACCACCCAAAACTAAATCCAAATGCCCATCAGCTGGGAAAAGGTATGCGAAAGATAGTTTACAACAGAATACCAGAAACAGTGGAGCAGCACTGATGAATTGCAAACCTATCATGCTAATTGAAATAAACTACGAACGGCTGCATACAGCATGAGTCCATGTATACGAAATTCTGGAAAAGGCAAAACTATGCGGACAGAAAACGGTTGTTAAGGTTGGTAATGGAGAAAAGACTGACCACAAAGTGGCATGATAGAATTTTTGGGGGTGGTGGAACAGTTCTCTCGACTCTGGTGATTTTGTGACTGCGTGTGTTTGTCAGAATTCATACAACTGTATCACTTAAAAGAGTGAATTTGACTGTAAGTAAATTACATTTCAACAAACCTAACTTAAAAAAAATAATCCAGTAACCCAAGCAGAACTTAGAACAGTTTCTGGCACACAGTAAGCACATAAGAAATTTGACCTCCTCTAGTTACTATTATCATTATCATTGAAATGAAAACATTTTTTGGTAAATGAGTAACTACAGTTTGTATAATATAGGAAAAGAGTGATGGAATTTCATCCAATATTTAAATGGTCAAATAAATAATTCTATAAGAGCACAAACTAACTACCAAATCTGCATTTAGAAGTAGAAGTAAAAATTCAAGCATTATACACTTTCACTTTTGCAGCATTCTACCTAAATTTCTAAAACAGATTAAAAGCATTTGTGTCTACAATATTTATTGACCACTTACTATGCATCAATCCTTTGGTATGCATTGGAGATCTACTGGTTAAAAAAAAAAATCACTAATAATGCTTACCCTTATGTAATGCAGTGCTTTTGCATAATAAAATCATGTACTAATGGTAAAGTCAAAAATATTTAGAAGGGCAGCAGGGTGGCTCAGTCGGTGAAGCATCTGACTTCAGCACAGGTCATGATCTTGTGGTTCGTGGGTTCAAGCCCCACGTTGGGCTCTGTGCTGACAGCTCAGAGCCTGGAGCCTGCTTCCCAGTCTGTGTCTCCCTCTCTCTCTCTGACCCCTTCCCCACTCCCACTCCCCCCCCTCAAAAATAAAAATAAACGTTAAAAAAATTTTTAAGAAAATATTTAGAAAAAATATGAAAGCTACGCTAAATACCAAATAGAAATAGATGTGTATCATCTTCAAAGAAAAATGTTTCTGTTCTACATGGTTGGTGGAAGTCAAGTCAAATAGAGCGCTTGAGGATGAATTATACATGCAACACTGTTACATACAGTTAAAGTTGGGGGAAAATGATAAAAAAGCTAAACAGGGAGTTTAATGTAAAATTATATTTGAATGAAGGGTGTTCCAGGTACTATTGCTACATAACAAATCATTTCAAGCCTAGTTGTGTTACACACACACACACACACACACACACACACACACACTATTTTACTAGTGTCATAGACTCAGAGGTTCAGGGTGGCTTGTCTCATCTCCACTATATGTAAGGCTGCACCTGAGAACTTTCCAAGTGGAGGCTAGAATCATCTTGAGGTGTCTTTACTCAGACCTCAAGTGGCCTGTTGGCTGGACCCCTACAAGTGCCCTCTTCATGTCTAATTCATTTAAGACTCCTTTGGACTTCTTCCCAGCATTGTAACTGAGAGCAAACATCCCAAGAGAACAAAGTGAAAATGCAGAGTATCTTTATAATCAAACCTTGGAAATTTCATGGCGCCATTTCAGCCATATTCCATTGGTCGAAGAAGTTACAGAGGTCTATACAGTTGCAATTTGGAGAGTGCACAAGGCACATAACCACCACATCACTGCACACAATGAAAGGAATATCAAGGCCCCATTGAGAAGGATGGGCCATTTGGGAAAATGCTATCTGCCATTTTCAAAAGGTACAAGTGTTTACCATCTAATTATATAAATATTGATATAAATAGCAATTGGTGGTGCCCATTTGAAAATACAGTAATGGGGGGGGGTCTGGATGACTCATTCAGTTAAGCATCCGACTCTTGATTTTGGCTCAGGTCATGATCTCACAGTCATGAGATCGAGTCCTGCATTGGGCTCTATGCTAAGTGGAGCCTTCTTGAGATTCTCTCACTCTCTGACCCTCCCCTGCTTATTCTCTCTCTCTCTCAAAATAAACATTTAAAATAAGAAAAAGAAAATACAGTAATTGACATCAGAGTTAAGTGAATAACACATTTGCCTTTGAACATTTAGATCCCCAGTGCAAGCAGGAACCTCATAACTTTTTCCACTCTATAGAAAAGTGTTCTCTTAATATTCAGGTCATTACAAGCAAACCTCATTATTTATAGCTGGCTAGTAATGTACTATTTAGAATATATTTATTCATAACATTTATTGAATGTTTATCATGTGCTAAGTATTACCTACAAATAGTAAAGCATCATGTTTTCCATAAAAAACTATATTAAATACTGTCAGTTTTTAGCATTTAAAAATTTTTTATTGTATAGATAAAATATTTTCTAAGCTCACAAAATGTTAGTTAGATGTTTGCCAATTTGGTTACTATTAAGAAAAACCAACTAGACTAACATGCCTTTTGGGGAATGGGCTGAGATGAGGAATTTAATGCATTTCTAACTGTTATTGTCTCCCTGACAACATAGTTCTAGGGGTTGAACTTGAAGTCACAGAAAAATCAGTTTACAGTGACTAACAAATAAAACCCTCCCCAAACTGAGGAAGTTAAAACCTTGCACAAGAGTATTCTGTATTGGGCCACCTGGGTGGCTCAGTCGGTTAAGCGTCTGACTCTTGATTTCAGCTCAGGCCATGATCTCGCGGTTCATGAGTTCAAGCCCCACACTGGTCTCTGCACTGACAGAGTGGAGTCTGCTTGGGATTCTCTCTCCTCTCTCTCCCTCCCTCCCTCCCTCTCTCTCTCAAAATAAGTAAATAAACATTAAAAAAAATAGTATTCTATATCTCCAGGCACAATATACCCCAATATGCACACAGCACATTATTCAGCAACAACAGAGGAACACCAATGTCTTTTTTGCCAGTATCTTTTCTTGAGGTTGTTATGTACCCCTTCCCTTCTCTCTTGGAAGACCTAGTTGTTTGGCAAAGAATGGTAACTACTCACTAAATCTGTTTTATGTTCCAGAATGGTAGAAGAGGAAGGGGTGGGAATAGTTCTGGTTGATAGAATGTGGGCAAAAATAATATACATACACATACATATATATACACATACATATATATACACATACATATA